>NW_026863132.1:0-113109 GCF_026571515.1 Ruditapes philippinarum | reverse complement strand
ATCTGAATTAATTGTTTATTAGGATCATTTCATAAACAAACTTTTTAAGGTTATCGTAAAAACTCAAGCATTTACGTCAAAATCATGCGCTGTGGAAAGCAAATTAAATGACTTTATCAGCTTTGATAAAGATATTAAAAAAACATATATTGTTCAAATGAATTTCTGTACTTCTTCGTCTTAGGTAAGCAGGCAAATTAAGTCCAACTATTTTTTATAATCTTTACTAATTAGTCAGACATTTATTATATCATTTCGTTACTCCTTCATCACTATGTCGTTTGACAGCTATTTAATTAAACAAACTTAAGTTCTATATAGTAATGTAATTTATTGCATCTGAGCTATCAACTAAGGTACAAAAAATTTAACTCACAAATATATCTGATGCCTTATGGATTATTATACTTGTCATTATTAACAGCAAATATATATCGATTCTTAGCATTACTTTTTATCTAATATATTATAGAATCTTTGTACTGTGGGGATATGTCATAAATATTAGAAGATTGATCAAACGTATGCGCAAAATTCATAAATTGTACGTCATAACATCGAGACACTTATCGCTTTTACCCAGCATGTTACATCTATAAACCCCCGCCTAAACTATATATCTAGTAGTTGCAAATAAATCAATTATAACTTCTTTTTTTTAATTTCTTCGAAATATTTTAGAAACAGCTTAAGATTATTTATGTTGCAAACATATGCTTAGATTCCGGAAAAGTAGGTCAATTTGAATGACATACTTCACTTAAAAGGTTTTATTTACTTTGGCGTGAAGATAATCTCTAAGATTTATATAATGATGTAGTTTTGCTTTGAATTTTAATAATGAATGTTGATTGTGCAATTCTCGGCTTGAACATACTCGATCAAAAAGACAGAAAAGAATAATCCCTTATTTACGCCGAAAATCGAAATTGTTTCATATGTGAGAGATTTCTAAATTTAAAAAAAAAAATCAATCATGTTTAATATAGCCGGCGCTATGGGCTGTAGCTTCCATTTACCACTATCGTTCATAAACAGGCTTCATCAATAACACCGCCTTAAAGAAAATTCATCAATAAAAGATATGGGTGTCATTTTATCAAAGGTCTTACGCCCTTCGTAGCCTTTTAACCACGTTACCATTTGTAAGGTTATGTCAACAAGTGTAATGGAAAAGCAGTAAAAGGTATTTCAGGAAAACCGTTATAATCGTACATACAAATGTTTGACGAGAAACGTGTTTTTAGAAGAAAACATATTAATACACTTGTTACTATATATAGTAACAAAATTGCCTATGATTTTCAACTGGATTATGAGTGGTCACGTGACTATTTATGAGTTTGGCGGCCCGGGGCCGAGAACTAGTTATCACGCCCGCAGAACATGTGCACGTGCACAAAACTGAAACAATGACGTCATATTTTACGTCATCAAACAGTTAACTGTAAAAGTGAAAGGAAGTAGTTTGTCAGCACAAATCGATTTATTTTTATTATGAGAGCTTAAGCGTATTTTAGTAAAAAAACACATTTTTTGTTACTTTTGAAATTTGAAAAATTCTCTTTCCGAAAAAAATGAAAATAAAACTTGCTTCTTGATTCTACTGCTTTGAACACACAAACAGTAAACATCTCTGGTACAGAACAGTAGAAGAGAAGACAAGAATTTCAAGGAAAGAACTTCAAAGTCTATTAAATTTTGTTTTGATTTTTTTTAATGCTACTATTAGATCTACCAAGTGTTTATTAAAGACATTAATACACGTCAGCGTGGGGCCGGGAGGTGATAATCGGCCCTGAATGAATAATGACCCTCGGGCTAAAGCCCCCGGGTCCATTATTCATTTTGCGGGCCGATTATCACCTTCCGGCCCTCTCCTGTCGTGTATTAACCTCTTAATATTTATGTAATATTATTTTATGCAAATGTTTTTCTTTGTTTTCCTTTTAAAATGAATGAAAATGAATTGAGACCGGGCAACCCGAATGATTGAATGTACGTATATATACTGTAAATACGTTTTTTTTTTGTTTGTAAGATTAAATAATCTTCTGTCTAAAGCATGCAATGAATTTAAGCATCTTACATTCATTTACATAGTATATGAATTACTAACCTGCAACTTTTTCAATTCTGTGCGTTCTTTATGGATTATTTCGTGTTTCGTTTTAACAATATAATTATAATATATATATGAAAATATATTTTATGTAAATCACTCTTAAAATATATATTTATGTTAGTTGCATATTTAAGAAAATATGAAAATATATAGAAACGACAGCAAAGTTTACAAGGCCTTAAACACAGACACTATCTGTCTGGAAATAATTTGTCACGTTTGGTCACGTTGATATTTCTTTTTGCAGTTTTAAGCATGATTTCCAAGACAATAAACAAAATCTTTCACCGGGCCATTTTTTATTTCATGTGGGCCTATTTTCACTTCCCAGTTCTTTTATGTCGTGTTTTAAACCTAATTTATTCAATTGTGCTTTTTAAATAATTTAAAAATAATATATTTTGTCTTTTTTTTTGCAATATTGTATTTCGTTTATTATCACATCAATACTACGTACTTTCCAAAGGCCTCCTTTTACATATACTGTATGTCGATTAAAACAATATCATATGAGCCGCGACATGACAAAACCAACGTAATGCGTTTGCGACCAGCATGGATCCAGACCAGCCTGCACATCCGCGCAGTCTGACCAGGATCCATGCTTAATGTTGCAATGCGTCAGGGAGAAACATCGCAGTCAATATCCACTTTTTAACATTTACAATTCATAAATGTAAGTGTAAGTCAACAAGTGTAACCGAAAAAGAAATTAATCAATCATGACATGCAATGTCACCATTGTGCATATATGAGCCGCGTTACGACAAAACCAACAAAGTGCGTTTGCGACCAGCATGGATCCAGACCAGCCTGCGCATCCGCGCAGTCTGATCAGGATGCATACTGTTCACTATCAATTTCTCTACTTGTTTTAGAGTTGGTAAGCGAACAACATGGATCCTGATCAGACTGCGCGGATGCGCAGGGTGGTCTGGATCCATGCCGGTCGCAAACCAATTAAGTTGGTTTTGTCGAGACGCGGCTCATATAGTTTTGGTATGATGGAAAGCATTGTTTCAAAAAGTAACATAATAACTTAAAATTAAAGAGGAACACTTCTCACTATCAATATATACGTAAATAAGTGTAAATCATATTGCGTATTTAAGTTATTTATTCGTTCTGAAAATATATCATTAAAAATAAAAATTTCGGATACAATAATGAATACCAGTTTTGCAACGGTAAGTTTTTAAAAAAGGCATTTTATGAGTACATACCTATATTTCAAATGTTAAGGAATCTTTATATATACTGTATTTTTTTAAGTATAGACTAATATGTCAACAAATTAATTTCAATGTAAGAAAGAAGAAAAACTGTGTTTTTTAAATATTGATTATTAGATACAATAAAATTCTTCTTTCTCAACCATTTTGTTTAAACGGTATTGTCACACTAAAATTTTCTACACAGTATAATATTTATGACTGTGCAAGACAATAATTTCATCGACTTCGACATTAGTTCCTTCAACTGACATTTAAACAAGAAGTTTCAGAGTTAAGTGTTAGCATTTAGCAGCTGTCATTAGTTATTATCTTTCTACTTGTTAAGTCAGAAAGCTTTTGAAACAGATTATACTTATTTAATCGAATAATGAGCCTTCGTATACTTAAAGACTCAATTATGTCAAATTAAGTTAAAAATAAAACAATTTTAGAATTTTAAACATATAACACTTTATTTCCGAAGAAACTGAGTTGGTTTCGTTTTGCACGTATTAAGAAAGTAAAATGAAGAAAGGGAATACAAAATTAATAGTAAACAAACTTTCTTTAGGACCTTTGAATGCGAAAATAAATTACATTACATATTGCCATAAATACGTGCAGAGAATACATATAAAATGTCATATATTAATATAATATGATTACTTGTATATACAAATCACAAACATAAAACATCATGTATTAATAATAATATGGTAATATACAAATCAAAACATTATTGTGTGATTAAATTTGTGACTAAAAGCTCACAATAGTTAATAAAGGTGTAGTTTTATTATCAAACAATAAATTTAAAAACTATATAAGTACATCTGGTTATAATGAAATGTCTTACATCTATTTTGTTGCAATATAGAAACTTCAATTAGTGATCTTAAATTCATGACCATTTTAATTTATATTTTTTATTCAGTTAACCTCAAAATAAGAAAACATATACATGATACGTGTTCATGATAACAGCACACTTCATTACTTCAATCTAATATATTTTTTAAAGAGCTATGTTTTTAACGATATTTGTATCCTTTTCCTGTGTAAAAAATCACATACGTATTTGGTAAATATAACAATCCAGAAGAAGAAGAAGAAGAAGAGAAGAAAATGATGAAGAAGAAGAAGAAGAAGAAGAAGAAGAACAATAAAGAAGGAACTAAATCAGAAAAAGGAAGAAAAATGACAATATTCATAATTATATGTTTGAACCTTTTTAATGCAATGGCATGTAAAAGACGCTATTTATAGATTTCTGAACCTTTTTTATGAAATGGCACGTTTTCATCATATTTAAAAGTCCATAATTAATGCCGTGTGAACACTTTTACAGGTGATTCTTAATACTAAATTCAACAATTTCATGTTTAAACGTTGAGCTCTGCTTCAGCCAGTGCTAGGGACATGAACGGTAGCTTCCATTTCCCACTATATTTACTATAACTGTTCATAAACAGGCTCTGTCAAACCGACTTTGCAACATTAATCAGCAAATATGTGTTTCTCCCTTGTACGGTATCATTTTTAAGTATTTCTATAAATATCACTGTTAAGACCTTTGTTGATTGTCACTTTGCCAGTTTGTGATTTCTGATTGAAATATGAAAAATCAGACAATAATTAACAATTCATACCAATTAATCTTTAATGAGGTAGTCTATAGTTTAAAGTAAATCTTTAATGAATGCGTTTGTCCCTGTGTCGTATCAGAATATATATCTTATGAAAAAATTTATAATACAGGCGTCAACAATTTAAGAATCCTAACATTCAAATTATTCATAATAGTATTTGCAGCGCAATTTAGTTTAGACAAATCAAATAAAACTTTCACTTCATTGCATCAATGCAAATTTAACCTTCGTTGTCAAAGCTTTCCACCATGATAACAAATATCTTGTTCTCATCTATTCTGTTAGTTTAAAACATCATTTCAGTGCATCGTGACATTGTAATATCTGAAGTCTTTCTTTTATATAATTACAATAATATTTCATTCAGATGAATCCATTGATTGGTTTTATTTGCCATTTAAGAATTCAAACATATTAATGCTGTTTTGTTTTACCATAATTGAGTAAAAACTTCACAACCACTAGGAAATTAAGAAGCGGATAATATCCGTTTTTTTTTAATTTTAAAAAAATTTTTACCCCCGGGGTCACCAGTTTTAATGGGAAAACTTAAGAATTTTTTTAAATTTCCCAAATAAAATTGGATTTTAAATTTTTCCTGTTTTGCAAAATTTTAGATTTTTCCCTTTTTTTTTAAAAAAAATTCTTTTTTGCTAGAACAAAAAAAAACTTACTTTAGCTTAAAAAGTTAAATTTAATTTATAAAATTTAAAAACAATCCCTTTATAATTTAATCATTCACAATTATACTCGTTTTATGCTGCTAAATGACCTTTCGAATAACGTAGCCTTATTTGTAATCATTTACAGTATATTTAGATATATACATGTACATGTTTTTTTGTAATTGTAAGATAACGTACTACATCTGAATTAATTGCTTTTTTAAGATCATTTCATAAACAAACTTATTAAGGTTATCGTAAAAACTCAAGCATTTACGTCAACATCATGCGCTGTGGAAAGCAAAATAACTGACTTCATCAGCTTTTGAAAAGATACTGAAAAAACATAATATATATTGTTCAAATGAATTTCTGTACTTCTTCGTCTTAGGTAAGCAGGCAAATTAAGTCCAACTATTTTTTTATAATCTTTACTAATTAGTCAGACATTTATTATATCAATTTCGTTACTCCTTCATCACTATGTCGTTTGACAGCTTATTTAATTAAACAAACTTACCTTCTATATAGTAATGTAATTTATTGCATCTGAGCTATCAACTAAGGTACAAAAAAATTTCACTTCAAAAATATATCTGATGCCTTATGGATTATTATACTTGTCATTATTAACAGCAAAAATATATATCGATTCTTAGCATTTTTTTTATCTAATATATTTATAGAATCTTTGTACTGTGGGGATATGTCATAAATATTAGAAGATTTTGATCAAAACGTATGCGCAAAATTCATAAATTGTACGTCATAACATCGAGACACTTATCGCTTTTACCCAGCATGTTACATCTATAAACCCCCGCCTAAACTATATATCAGAGTAGTTGCAAATAAATCAATTATAACTTTTTTTTTTAATTTCTTCGAAATATTTTTAGAAACAGCTTAAGATTATTTATGTTGCAAAACATATGCTTAGATTCCGGAAAAGAGGTAGCTCAATTTGAATGACATTTCTTCACTTAAAAATTTTATTTACTTTGGCGTGAAGATAATCTCTAAGGTTTATATAATGATCTAGTTTTGATTTGAATTTTAAAAAATGAATGGCGATTGTGCAATTCTCGACTTGAACATACTCATCAAAGAGACAGAAAAGAACAATCCCTAATTTACGCCAAAATTGAAATTGTTGCATATGTAAGATATTTCTAAATTTTAAAAAAATCAATCATGTTTAATGTAGCCGGCGCTATGCGGCTGTAGCTTCCATTTATCACTATCGTTCATGAACAGGCCTTATCAATAACACCGCCTTAAAAAATCGACAATAAAAGATATGGGCGTCGTTTTATCAAAGGTTTTACGCCCTTCGTAGCTAATCATACGCTTACGTCGCGTTTTATTAACACGGTGGCAACAAAGACGTCTAAAACTAATGCGCGCGTAAACTACGACCGTTTTCAAGGAGCCGTTAGTTTCGGACATTCAAAGTTTTCAAATTGGGCCACTTAGACGGTTACCTATTTTCTAATATATCATTGATATTAACCTGCAGTATTGTCAGCTGTTACATAAAACAAATTATTCGCGATTCAAGCTTCATAATTTTAATAATTATCACATTTTCAATATGCTAAAACTGTTATTTATTTCATACCATAATGTTTTGTCCATGTTTTCAAACTATGTACAATTTAAAGTCATCACTGAATAATCAGAACATAATTCTATCATTAGGTAGAACAAAAAAGTCCCCTTGTCATGTTTGCTTGATGGATTATTATTATATATTTTCTTATTTTTCCAAACAATCTTTGTTGATCATTTTAAAACTTGTCATGGTTAAGGTTTCATTCCGTAATTGTAAAAGATATAACTATTGAAGACGTAAGTGCGTTTGATTAAACATATTAAGAGCTTTGGCATGGTAATTATAGCCTCTGCCGATAAATTGAGGAAAATTTTTCAATGCTCAAGGAAAATATTGAAGCTAATTTCCGCCTTTTAAGCAATCTACTATTTGTAAGAGTGTGTCAACAAGTGTAATGGAAAAGCAACAACAACAAATTTATTCAGCATAAAGCAATATCTAACATCACTTCTAGCCTATATATTTACATCTGTAACAGTTACACGTGAAATATATATAAACACTACCATAAGACAAAAGAAAAGTCACAAACAAGAACAGTAATTTAAGAGAGAAACCTGTTTTGCATAATTAGAATTGGAATAAATGATTATATATTAAGAACAAAATGTAAAAAAGGATAGTAAAATGTATGAATTAATAAATATTTTCAGGAAAAATTAGGGGAACGCTGATAATTAATAAATCAAGTTCTTTTCGAAGTTTCTTTGCAAAGTATATCGATGGCTCAGCGCAAAACTCAGATAAGTCCATATTTCACCTAAAATGACTTTTCCATAAATTCTGAAAGTTAATCAAACATCCCTTGATCTCTGAAAATATTTTGAACATATTCGCTGTAGTAGTAATTATATTTGAATTTCAAGCAAACATGCTAAGTCAAACTGATCAAATTAGTTACTGCAAAACTAGATTAAGTCATGTTAGTATGAGTTTTGCACCAATTTTTTTTTCAACCCACACAAATTTGCCAGTGCAAAACTAGTCTAACTTAAGTGTTGCACTAAGTAATATTATGAAGCTATAGCATGTAGTTCTTTTACAACATAGAAAATAAGAATATTCCTTTAAAATTACATTTGCACCACCCTGTTTTAAACTTGCAATAGTTTTGATGACCCATATACATGTAGCATTCGTATATTGTAAAGCCTTAATTCAGTGAGGCCATACATTAGTGTGACATCATTTTAAGCTATTGCAAGAAGTCTACAATTTTGGCTATTATGACTTGCATCGCATCCATTTGTAAAGAAGTTTTAGTCAAACAGTGTCATGAATTAAAATGAAAGATAAAAAGAAGTACATTGTATTGTTTTGTAAGTTGGCATAGAGTAAGAATTTAGTTTATTCTTTGCATTCTTTGACAGACCCAAACCCTAAACAAAGTTTTGGAAAAATAAAAAATCTAGATTTGTGTTCTTATTCAGAACCAGATTTTAAAAAGGCATAATTAAAAGCTATTTTTAGATTTTATAATAAAACAGATGAGGACTTAATTTTAGCTGGAGAATATGATATGCACTTAATAAAAATAATATTCATAATTGGCCAATGCAGTTAACTGTAGCCCCCTCGAAAATTATTGATTTAGCTTTTATGTGTTATTTTTTTATATACCCTTCTAAAAAAAAGAATAGGAAGTGTTCTCTACTTGTATATAGCTTGATTTTGAATGATACTGCATAAAGTTGTTGAAATTTACAAACAATATTACTTTTAACAAAGTGCAAAATCTAAAATAACAGGGCCTCTCAAAAATAGATAATTAGAAGGACATAATATAAACAAGTTAAACTATGAAGTCAAGGTTATGTAGATCTTACCCTTAATTTTCAGCATTTAACATAGTTCATAGTCTGTTAATATTGCAATATATCACAATATAATTTTCTTTTGCAATACCCAGTCAGGGCTGTCGGATAAAAGTTTAAAATAGTAAGATATCATGACGTGTGACACAGTTCCATAGAAACCAAATCAACCAAAATTATTTTTGTTTCCAAAACGCATGACCGCGATATGTTTTTGGGAAAATTCACATAAAATGAGACTCTAATCAATTGATTATTAAGCTTAAAGCAGCACGCCTCCAGATTCATGCTAATTTTCATGAAAATTTTGAAAATGCATTTGAATGTATAATATTGTGAAATAACCAAAAGGAAGCAATTTACACATTATCAATGGCACTTACAACCCACGTAAATTACCAAAAAAGTGGTCAAAATATGCATAAATAGCCCTTACTGCGTTAATTACGCAGTAGAAATATACTTGTAAATACCGAAAAATCAGTCATTAACCGCACATTACATGTAAAATATTACTTGAATCTTCAATCATTTTACTTTTCCTAAAATCTTAGTACATATTTCTCAACTTTGATTTTATTGAAATATTTGGACTTATCTGGAGGCATGCAGCTTTAAACCACTGTGAACACAATCTGCGTACTACTGTCCTTGTATGTAATATTTCTTGTATTTGTTTATTTATGATTATCAGATAAAAATGAAGAATTATAACAACATCAATTATTGTTTATTTTTCATTTGTCAAATATTAATTATTCATATTTTATGTACAACTGTCTGTCCATTATGCGATTGATAGTCAACCTTTTATTCGCACAAATCTTTGTAAAAAATCAGTGACATATGTCAAAATTATATGTACTAGCGGCAGATTTAAACTGTGTCAAATACATGGCAAAATGTCCCTTAGAGCATCCCAGAATATAAAATTTTCTGGGGAGTAGCCCCCTTAAGAACCACCAAATTGGCCATACAATCACAAACCTTAAGAACACAAATTGGCCATACAATCACAAAATCATGAGGACGGGCCTGCTAGTCCAGATTAAATGAAAGATAAATTAAACAAAGTTAAACACAAATTAAATAACAGTTCTACAAATGTGAAAGCTGTGAATTCTCATTATTAACATAATATTCTTCAATATTTGAACTTAAGAATGATGAGGGAATTTGTTGATATTGAAAATTGTTAATGGAATTTGTTGATATTGAAAAGTGTAAATGCTATTATTTTACAGAGCATGCTAAAATAAGAGTTTATAAATCTACAAACTGATGAATTTAATTTATCAATAGTAGGGCTGTAACTTTTACTTGCATTAAAATCCAGACCGTGATACTAATATGGTTCCGGTATATGTTTTAAACCTCTATGATCACTGGCTCATGATTCAAACCTATATTATTCAAAATTCTAATAACTCTTAAAACCTTTAATAATGCTTTTTTTGTTCTACAATTTTTAGCTCGTCTATTCGCAGAATAATCGAGCTATAGTGCAGTCACCCATTTGTCACGTCGGTGTCCCAGTGGTAAAGTTTTTACGTGAAAGAAAGTATCTCCATAACTACTGAAGGGAGTGCATTTAAAATTCATACACTTGTTCTCTGTGATTATCAAACATGATTGGCACAATTCCCATAACTCTGATTGCTTTTTTAACATAATTATGCCCCTTTTTCAACTTAGAAATTCTTGGTTAAGTTTTTGCTTGTAAGCAAGTATCTCCATAACTACTTAAGGGAATGGATTGAAACCCCACACACTAGTCTTGTTCTTTGTGATTATCCTATATGATTGGCACAAGTCCCATAACTCTGATTTGCTATTTGCATAATTATGCCTCTTTTTTAAACTTAGAAATTCTTGGTGTAAGCTGGTATCTCCATAACTACGGAAGGGAATGGATTGAAACCCCTACACTTTTTTTGTGATTATCTAACATGATTGTCACAGGTCCCATAACTCTGATTTGCTTTTTTGCATAATAATTATGCCTCATTTTATACTTAAAAATTCTTGTTGTAAGCTGGTATCTCCATAACTACTGAAGGGAATGGATTGAAACTTCACACACACTTGTTCTCTGTGATTATCTAACTTGATTGGCACAAGTCCCATAACTCTGATTTGCTTTTTTGCATAATTATGCCCCATTTTTTTTACTTAGGTCCATAGACTTACTTTTATATACTGTAAATTTAAAACGGGAACCTATTTATTATAAAATTCTACATTTGGTAAATTTAAACAAATAAGAGTTATTGGACTTATGCCATGTCATGTTAGATAATCACAGAGAATAAGTGTGTTAAGTTTCAATCCATTCCCTTCAGTAGTTATGCCTTATGGAGATATCAGCTTACACGCAAAAACTTAATCAAGAATTTCTTATACCTTTGGCTTTTACGTACTCCTACCAGTGAATATCACATAAGCCAGGTCATGAGTTCAAATATTTTCATTGTTTGATAAAGTTTTAACTTTTAATATTATATAATTATATAAACATTTCAAACATGATTAAGGTGCAGAGCTTTAAACATTAAAAACATCTGTTCATAGCTATTACTTTACACTTTTTATAACATTTTTTTCATAGCAATCATTCTATAGCAATGCTGTACATAGCAACAAGGGTTCGATCATATAATTGCATCCCAAAGAATAAGTCATTTAAACAGTTGGATCAAGTGAAATTTCAATTCAAGCTTTTGATATTTAAGATGAAACATTTAAAGGGGGGGGGGGAATAACAATTTGTATTCTATAATAACTTCCAAGCTTAACAAAATTGGAACAATGTTTCTATAATGTGGTATGCTATCAAAAATTTGATTTATTGTTAGTGTAGAGGAACAGAAACATTAAATACACATGTACTAAAAATGAGAAACAGTTCGTGCAATGCCGGTATTGAATCAGCTAATTTCTCAAATATAATTTATAAAACAGGCTCTCTCAGACAGAGCAGCTCACCCTAAAAATAAAACAAAAAAACATTTCATGTAAAGAAAATGAACCACAAAGATTTAGTTCAAATTGCGCTCTGATCGCTTCAAACATTTCATATGAAGTGTACAAAGGTCTTATTTATATGTTCACTTCAGGTATAATCCTTTATTCCCATTATTCCCATTTTATAAGACTACAAGTGTATAATAATGTAATGCTCAGTCTAAGCTACAAATATTGTCATATTTTAGTTGCATAGTTAAATAACTATTTAATAGAGAAATAGAAATATCAAGGCTCATAGGGAAGACTGGGCATGCCCAACTATGTTGCCTTTTTAAATAAAGTCTTTATTATTATTATTATTATAATTTTGACAATTAAATTATTTGAATTATTTCAGAATGTTCATTGTATGTAATTTTTCCTCTTATTATATAATTCAAATAGATTTGTAAATTATGTTAACTTGACTTAGCACATATTTTACAACTTTAGTTTCAACAAATCATTCATTTACAAGTGCAAAACTCATCCAAGTTGACTTAGCCTAGTTTTGCGCTAACTTGTTTTTAGGAAAGTCTTTGATTTTCAGTGCAAAACCCATGCTAACTCAAAATATTGCATTTAATTAATTCCACTAGACAATGACTTATCATATAAGTTTCAAGGCCTTTAGCATGAATCAAAAATATTAGAATATTTAAAAGATACATGAAGGGAAAAAAATTAAACAGTTTTTTCACCCTCCTGTAAAATTTCAAAAAATGGTGTTAGCTGAGTTTTGCGCTGAGCCATCGATATGTATTTCGACAGATTTGCTATTTCTTTTTTCTTTTTTTTTGTCATCATGAAATGATCAAATTTATTTAAAGATGACCACGTATTATAATTACGTCGCATATATTTCTTTCTAATATCTGAGTATAATGGGCAAGTAAAAAAGGAAATGAAATTCGTTTTCAATCATATTTAGATTACAAAATTGAGATGTTTTTTTCCATTCCTTATAACATTATTACTTTCCTCGTTCAATTTCTAGGTTATTTGATGACAGACGAAACCTAGTTAGTGCTATTTTAATTTTTTTGTCTATCGAATAATTATCAAGATATGATTCAAGTTCAAATGAATGTTTAAATCTACTATAATGAGTTATTAACTTCACTGTACCAAACCCGGGTATATTAGTAAAAAATTCTTTGTTTAATAGCATTTAATATAGATTCCTGGTTTCCTTGATTTCGTCATATATCTGACATCCCAAAATTATCTAACATTGTTGGAATGCCCAGTTAGGACCGTTATATGTAATATTTCTATCAAAACCACTTACTATCATTTTATATACTTGTTTAACAGCTACACCAATACCTAATCATATTATTAACCTTTCTTACTATTTTCATTGGCAATCTACCGAGTTCACCATATCATAGAGTGCGATTAGGTGTGTTGAATTATTTACGACAAGTATTTTTCGACAAAATTTAGTGTGAATCAGTTCAATATCTTTACCTTCATTTTTCAAAGAAAAAAACTGTGTCATTTAAACAAGGCTTTTACATTTTAAATGTATTATAATTCGACAAAAATGTAGGGTTGTTAGAAAATGGTTTCACAAAATCTTTAACAGAAGAAACCCAATTTGATGTTTTAAAAATCTCAGTTAGTATTTTTCACCAAATGCCCTGATGTTCTCGATAATTATAATTATAAAATTCCAAGTAGTTTAATCTTTGTTAATATTTGCTTTTTCAATGATACATGTTTTGAAAACATGAAATATTTAATCCAAATAAGTATCTTGCCTATATTTAAAAGGTACATATTTGCTCTATTTTATGGTTTTATATTATGAAGCGGTCATGTCAAAGAATTTGACCTACATCGTTGTAAAACATATTCGTTCTGATAACATTAACGACTGGTGGATGATGTAAATCATGTGTAAACAAATTTAACCTACTGATAACCAGTTTTAACTACTGATTACTTTACTGGCCGACCTGTTTTCTTCCATATACTTGCCTATTTCGTAGAACATGTGCTCGCTTAATTTCGCTTCACATAATAATTCATTTACTGCGCATAACAATTTTCCTGATGGATGTCTGCAAAGACTGTAATAATGACATCTACTCTGTCAGTATTTCCTACAATTAGCATTTGAACATGTAATTTCAGGGTTAAGTGTAAGCATTTAGGAGCTGTCATTTGTAATCATCTGTCTACTTGTCAAATCCGATGGATTTTGACGAGGGTTGCACTTATTTCAACGCAAATGAATCCTTGTATACTTGTTTGAGACTTAAACTCTCTCGAAATTAGTGTGATATAAAGCAACCTCACAAAACTTCAATTTTGCTATGCAGCAATAAGTGTTATTTTACTTTGCGAATTCCAGACAAATAAAAGGCTGGAACAGAATTGCCAACAACAATTAAAGAAACCAATAAAAACAAAGATATTGATTAAAGTTGGTACTTCATAATGTTATGATACATGAAATTCAATTTTATTCTTACAAAAATATTGTATTATATAAGTATTTGAATTGAAAGTGATCTTTAACTTTCAAAAACATGTATAATATTTCAAAGTCAATACCACTACAATTAAGATTGCCAAGTAAATGTATTATAAAACGATAAATGGCGATGTAAAACGTCTTTCAGTCCATTTTGCAAAAATGAAACTATAATAAGCAACGAACAATAATCTATCGTTTTCAGTGCTTTTAAAGTAAAGCCAAATTTGCTTATTGGGGGAAAAACAAAATTTGAGAACATTTTTTATCAGATTGTTCTAAATATTCCTGAAAAGAGAGATAATTCTCGGACCATTAATTATATTCCTCATTTACTAACAAACATATCGCCGTGACATAATTACGCCTCCAAAACGTGCTTTACACTAATTTGTGTAATTCATTAGGAAAGATTGATTTTTGGTTGTTACATTAACTAACTATTAAAGTTGTTCTGTCTGGAAATAATTGAGTAAAAACTTCAAATGCACAAGGAAGTTATGTTGCAGCTAATATCCGTGTTTTTATATAATACCAATTTATAAACTAATGTCATCCTATTTAATGGGAAATCAGGACGGTTTTACAAATCAAATAATGTTTGGTCACGTTGATATTTCCTTTTGCAGATTTGAGCATGATTTCCAAGACAAAAACAAAAAACAAAAACTTCCACCGGGCCATTATTTATTTCTTGCGGGTCTATTTTCACTTTCAAGTTCTTTTATGTCGTGTTTTAAACTATAATAATATATTTTGTCTTATTTTTGCAATATTGCATTTCGTTTATTATCACATTTATACTACGTACTTTCCAAAAGCCTCCTTTTATGTATACTGTATGTCATGATTCTTGCAGGATTAAATCAATATCATATATTATTGAAATTATAAAAATATGTTAATATGTTTGATATTCCTACATATCATTATTTTCATAATTCAAATGTACTCTAATGATATCCATTTTAGTAAATGTTTGTATATCAAGTGCCATCCTGCAATATGTTTGCATATTTATGTGTACTGTTTACTGGTTCTTTTAATACGTGGTCAATTGCTTTCAGTGCTGGTTGTCATATCATAGTAAATGTATTAAGAGGTCATTTTTGTATAAAGATAGATAACATAAATATATAAATCAGGAATATATATAATTTTGTTTTGAGACGGATAGCATCTAACAGTAATATTAATTGTATATCAGTTAATTTTAAATATTAACTTTTTATCCCCGAAATTCAATTTGTAATTTAAACAATGTTTTCATAAAATATGCACACATATGCATTTATATGAGTAAGCCATTTTCCGGTTTATTCAAATTATTTTACAATTAACGTAATTTCGAGATAGAACATGTCAAAATGAAGTATCTGTGAAGGGCTCTTTATCAGGAAGTACTATTTTACTACTGATGCCTCATTTACCAACTTCACAAAACTCGATCATGCTATTAAAGTGTTTAAATATTTAATAAGGAATTTCTCAAAAATGTTTAAAATCGGACTTTGATTATATTTTATAACGTTTCAAGGACGTGTCTATACATTATTTAAAAGCGTTATAAAATGAGACAACAGTTAAGTATGTTTGTTAATAATTAAGTTGAAATTGTAGACCGAGCATTGCGTTTTAATATAACCCAGAGCATTCAGTGGTTTGTATACAAAAAATGAGTTTTATTCTGGAAATGTTGCGGAAATTATGAAATAGAGAAAAGTGATTTTCCAAAGAATGAATTTCAAGTGGACTAAAGTATGCATTTATCAAAATATAAATATTTCTGACGTGCTCAGTCCTAATATTCCAAAGATTTTCAATTATTAGATGAAAAGGTTCAAGAAAATACAATTATTCATGATATGTGTAAGAACAACTAAGTCTTACAAAGCATTTTGTCAACGTTCTTACAGATATAATATGTGTTAATAAATTACATGTCATAAATGTGGAAGTCAAGTATATCCTTTGATAGGACTCCGTAATGTTTTCTGACATGACGGAACAGAAATATTCTTTTGTGAATAATGTTCCATTTGATGTAAACCAATAACTTATGTGCAAAATCTCATAACATTCGCTTATTCCATTTTTTTGCAGAATATTCTTATTGTGAACAATGAGCCAAAATTAACCAGGCTAAAAATAGCGAAAAATTACGATTAATGTTTTCGATTTATTATTCGAGTAAATTTCTAAATTATCTTTTGCAAGGTGCTCCTATTGATCAATTTTAGAAATGTATAATTTATCGCCTCAATATTGAAATGTGTTCAGAATTATAATCATAATTATTTAAATAATTTGTAAGGATTAACTGAATAACTAGCTGCTGATTGCCATGATTGAAAAACAAATATGAGGAAGTAGTTCTAAAAATAATAAAGAGATTTTACCTCACCCACTATCAGTCTGAGAATAGTATTTCGTTTTTAACAAAATGATGTAAATTTGACTTATATTCCACGAGTAAATTTGTATTACAAAACTACGTTGTTTATTTCATTATATTAATCACGGTTAAGCACCATTCTAACATTTGATAGAAGTTTCCAAGGAACGGATCTGGTGTTAAAGATAAAAAAGTATGCTTTACAAGTGTTAATGATTTTAGTTATTGAATTGTTATCAATATGTTTGAAATTTCTAGAAATGTAAATCATCGACACATATTTTGAAATATTTCTTATAAATCTAATGATAAACATAGAAATAGTCTCTTTTACGTCATTATATTTTAATTTGCGTGAACGTTTGTAATGTTTTTGATATGATATACATAATCATCCAATATCATATCGCATAAAAGGTTCTATGTTCTTATATCTACAATTATGTGAACGTATAAAAATAATTTTCGACGAAACAGGGGTTCGTGTCAAAACATGATGTTATGTTTCAAACAAACGTCATTTTGATTTACTCTATTAATATATAATAATGCATAAAAGTATTATTTTAACTATACCCAACAATTTAAAATAGCATTTGATTTATTTTTGTTGGTTTTGTTTCTGCTATGTTGGGCCTTTTAATGTTGCATTTCGTTAACATGATAAGTGAACGAACTCAGTTGAATTTGTATGATCACATAAAAAATATTGTACATGACAACCGAGTTACTTCGTTCACCGTCATATAAATGTTTTACATATTTTCTTTGCTTGATATGTAATCTCTGTGTGCATTTTTGTAAAATTTTAATACAAGTCCATTAGATAATAATTTCAAACGATTGATTTTAAATAAACGTTAAAACAGTCTGTAAGTTCTAAAAAAAGTTTAATTTTCAAACATCATTACTTTAAACAGACTACAATGAGATAATATAAATATAAGATTAAATCTGAAGATGCTGCATTATTGTAGTTATACAAGTCAATTTTTCATATCCGAGATTTCCATGATAGAATCTAATCATCAGTGAAAGACTAATGTTCAGAATGTTAGCGAATATTTTTGCCTGGAATACATGTTAATGTATGGTATTCCGTTATGTAACCGTAAAAGAATTTGATCAGTCACCTCTGTTTTGAAATGATTATAGATATATTTCTATGCAGTTTGTGAATATTAAATATGGGAACAAAGATCAACTTGAAAGGGCAACACAACCAATAATAATAATAATAATAATAAACTAGCACGACAACATTCCCGGCAAGGTGCCAAGCAGTGTACCCATCAAAACACACACAAGAACAGGCACTAGGAGGAGATGAACGCATGGACTTTGTTATCATAAAGCAATTATAGATAATCAAACTCGTGTTGTAAACACAAATTAAAAACCATCATAAGATAATGATAAGTAATAAAATATTCTTATTACCTTGTTTATGATTAATATACATATTTTGAAATGAGTAGTACACGTTGTTTTATGGTTTTGATGCATAGACATTAAAGTAAGCTATCTATAAACGATTTTAATGATTTAAGTATATAAAATGAAACTCCAGTGCCAGTGCAAAAATGAAAGAAATGTTAAAAATAGATGTTTGTAGTATTAACAATTATTAACTTTTGATAAATGTTACTCTTACCAAGATGTTATGTTTTTATCGGTAAAACGCTGACTCATCAAAATGTTTACTAATATCATCATGGGAGAGATATCACTTATGCTCCTGTAGAACAACATTTAAGGCATCTCATCATTTAGCAATTAAAATCACATTGCAATGCACTACCGCGTAAATTTAAATAATAAATAGCATCAAAACTCAATTACGGGGAATGCATTTGTATTATAACGTGATAAAATTGTTTAAGCAATCAGACATGCGTGTGTGATGATTTGCCAAAACAAGATCATCAAAAGATGATAACATTTGTACTTGAATACGTTCTATCACGTATTGCACAATTCGTAACGTATTAACCAAATCACAGCACGTTTCTGTACAAATTTCAAAAGGTTCGTGTTAGTCTGTAAAATTTGACTGTACGGTCAATGTTAGATGTACATTTTTTATACAGGACATTTGTACGAGTCAGAACATATGAACAAACGTTTAATGAAGATATAAATTACCGTGACCTGCCAATGCTTAAAACATATAATGTCATAATAATATAGATATAGAAAATAGGTAAGTAATATTATTGAGATGAGCAGTATTTGCTCTTTGACGATTTCGTAATTATATCTTAGAAATTACATCTATAAACAATTATAATTTGTAAATTAGTTATCAATTATAACATAAGTAATGTTAAAATATGAAATATCACTTACAGACTATTTAGAAAAAGCTGTCAAAGAATACCTTTTATACCTGCTAATAATTTAAGTAAAATTATGAAGATGAACAGGATTTGTTCTTTTGTAACTAAATTCTTTCATCTATAACAAAGCATAATTTATTATCGGCTATTGTATTAGCAATGTTAAAATATTAAATATCACTTAGACTGTTAAGAAGAAGCTGTCAAAAACTAATATTTTAGAACACCTTTTTTATCAGCTAATGATTTAAGACTTATCTTTATGAAGTGGGCTCGTACTACACCGAATTAGTGTATGTAATAAATATAAAACACTGTTCATTTATTTGTTTATTTAATATCAGTAGACATAAATATATCTTATTAATTATTATCTTTCTTTATAGCGACATACTTGTAATTTATCTTATTTTCTATAATGGTATGAAATGTTTTTATTTCAATACGTTCTTTTTTAATATCAACTATATTAAAACGAACAAAAAATTTTAACAGGATTCATTGGACAGATTAACGTTTATACGACAAACAACCGTTCATATATAGCTAAAATAATTAATGTGTCAGAAATTTGCAGGAACCTACAGAAAAATACTACTATGAACGTCAAGGTTGTTGCATAATCAAATATGATTAACACGATCAACAAGGAAGGGCTGTGTCAATGAACGCAACCTCCAAACGACCCAGTAACACAGGACCACCGACAGGGAGCCAAGCAAGACAGACACAAAACAAAAATAGGACAGGGCACAAGGCCATATATAAAGACATACAAAGACATATATATCCGATTTAATATTCTTTAAATTTTTCAAAAATTTGAATTTTTTAATAAATATTTGAACAAAACGAATATTGATGGCGCGCATGGTGAATGATCTATGAATAATGCAAAACGATATTGAACAGTGATGCATTCTATATTACACATCATTTATTTGTGTTATTTTCTTTTTGTTTCAAAGTACAGTGGTACTTCATTAAGTTTCAAGTTTATATCTGATCACGCTTTAACTTTGCAACATTTGTCAAAGAAACTAACTAGTTCAGATATCTGTCATTAGATAATTTAAAAATCATTTAACTACATACAAATTGTTTCGGTTTGCATGTATGAAAAGTTGTCCTGCATCTCGAGTTATCATTTATTTTATTTATTCGTACCGAGTAATTTGCATTTACAAAATTCAGTTTCAGCAAGCTTGTCTCACAACTTGATCGTGACAAAACCTTTAATGCCTTGATACCATGATCACCTATGAGTAAAAACTTTTCTAAATGAAACATTATTGTCATGCAAAATTTAATCGTGAACTTTTATCATAAAATTCAACTCAAAATGTATCCTATGAGTAACCTGTGCTTAACATAATCAACCAGTATATATAAGGTGTTCTTCCTGTATATGTATTTTAGTTTGTTATCGAAGGAAAAGTAATTTGAGTAATGGAAACAAAGGAAAATAATTTTTGATTATTATTTATTTTGACAATATGATATTTGTATTTCTTTGAGAAAATATCGCATGTGTTTGACAAACCTATCATTCTAACAAGTTAATTTGGTACTTTAACAAAGGAACACGATCAACTAATACAATATCATGTCACGCAAACAAGTAAACGCGTTACTCAGACATAATGACACGGTTGTTTGGTATAATCACACATCAAACTGACAAGAAAGGGTAAAACGTATTGCAATGTGTTTGTCACCATAAAATGACAAGTAGAAAAGAGCACATAATCCTTACACAACCAAAAGACAACATAATCAAAATTTCAAATATGAGGTAACAGTTTTATCTGCAAAGAATACATAAAACGTGTCCATAACACAGCGTTCACGTTAACATTAGAAAGAAAATACCCTAAAAAATCTACCTTGTCCTGTTATAAGAACATTCCACTTTAGAAAGTATACTTGGAAATGAAAAAAAAGAGTCTAGATTAGAATACTTAATATGAAGTAACACTCTGACAATGGCATATTTAAGATACATAATACAGTGAAATCTTTATTATTCGTAGGGTATTAATTTTCAAGGACCTCGTGGTTCAGGTCAACCGCTATATTATGTTCCGATGAAAAAATTGTGTCCATGGTAATGCTGTGTTTAATAAGTCAATATTAACAAAAAGGCGTTTGATGTGGTTCGTAGCTGCTAACACCGTCTGTGCTAACCTGCGGATTTCGTGTACTTTATGGATGTTCAGTCAACGATAAACATAGGTATACATCAGAAATTAAACCGACTATGTACGGAGCATTTATTTTCCTTGACTCTTTATCAGCACAGCAAAGAAAATGAACAACACATAAATATTTTACAAATAAAAATATCGGTAATAATTTCCGTCTTCAGACTGCTGATACTTTTAGCACAATGACATAAAGGCATCATAAAGATGCTTTCCATAATGCGCACATATACATCGTTAAATTTAAAATTTCGTAGCTGAAATAATTTAAGCTAGCATTAGTATATTGAAATCCATAAATGTTTCAGCACCTTTAATTTCAACAATGAAACAGTTGTGTAACAGATTGTAAGATATGACTGACATTAAGTATTGAAACTTGTAAATTGACAAGACAGGTCGATAAGTTACTTACCACAGGAACGCATCTTCGGCTGTTTGGTCAGGTGGAGATCAGATTTACTTTCACATGTTAACAATTAGTAGCACAGAAGCTGATGCTAGTGACGTGGACAACAGCTTGTAAGAACCAGAAAAGGTACTAAAAAGTTGTCAAAATATAAGTTATAACTTTTTTCAAAATTCTTCATATGTCTTAATGCATCGAAATGGGGATGATAGTCATTAACAGGAAGGAAAACTTTAAAAGCACAATGCCTCGAAATGTATAAAAAAAAAGAAAAAGGGTATCAAAAGGTCAACTATAACTCTATGTCAATAATTCATAATTTTGTTAATTTTCTCTTGCCTGGAAGGTGATATGATGGTCACGCATAAATTGTTCAAGGGTGCAAGGGAGCTTGGACAGTAGCTTGCACTTTCCATTACTGTCCATGAACAGGCTCAACCAAACCGAGCCTATAACATTTTCAAATTTGCCGTTTTAGACTTTCTTTCATTTTGGAAATTCTATTTCTCTCTTTTCAATTGATATATGGAATTAAATAACGATACGTGTGAAACCCTAAGAGTCACCTGTAATATGTCAAAAAACTCAAATGCATTGCGGATGCTAAATAATAAGTTGCAAAAATAAGCAAGGATCTATCATGGACAAGTCACATAATTAACGGCAAAAGCCAACAGTTCAAAAGAAATTTTAAAGTCAAAGAAACTGCCTATGATACCCGTGTTTGGCTCTATTTAGCATAATGTTCCACAGTTGCATCTTTAGCAAAACTCAAATTAACAATATTGAACAAGCGTAAATTTTTTTTCAGATATGTACATAACGACTACAATAACCAGTAGTATTATTAAAATGTTAAAGTAAACTAACACACGCTAGAGCAGAGACGTAACACAAGCACCGTCGTTCTCAATTTCCAAATACAACACAATCTAACACAAACCAGAGATTTTTACTACCTGATGCATTGTTCCACACTCAGGGAGAATATATTGCCCTTTCGCATTTTCCCTGAGGTAGTATTGTCTACTTGTTGACTACTAATCCAAAATGCTTTGTTTTCTTTAAACCAAAAGCGCCGAAGGAACATTGGATGTCCGAGATTAATTGCCACAGACAAATTACGCCTCTCCCGAGATCGAATCAGTGACCCCCGATGAATTCCCTGTTTAGCTAAGCGGGTGAATATTTCATAAAAATGCTAAATTCGTTTTCATTCTTCTCCAAGGCATTTAATGGAAAGAATAAAATAAATAGAAATGTATTCATATTGACATTGCGTGCTGTTTTCTTTTCAAAGATGTTAAACAAGTTTATCCGGATAGTTGAATGAGTATTGTTATTTTGTCAATATTACGGATAAAAAAGCGGGTAGTTTATTATTCAATGAAAAAGCAATTCTGAAATCGTTAAATTAAACCCCCCCCCCCCCCAAAAAAAAACAAACAAAAAACAAAAACGAACGATAAAATAAGAGATAATAAGTTCAACAATCATTTGCGTAGATATAGTTTATCATATAAAGGAAGTTGATATAATATTATTTTAAGATAAGTTCAATTTACAAATTTTGTTTGGGCACATCATATAGTAATAAATGCATCTCATGTTTTTAACTAATTCACTGTTTTTACCTCATTTTACAAAAGGGATGCACTTGCTTATAATGAAAAGAAGTCCACATCCTCAGCACAGATTTATTTTTGTCTAGACCTGGCAAAGCCTCATCTGAACCAAATTCTAGTCAACCTCACGTCAGTTGAATCGCGCCTTTCTTTCTTTCTTTCTTTTTTTCTTTATCGGTCCATGACTTAATATCTTACTGAATCATACCTTTATAGAATGTCGCTCAGCTTATAGTCAAACAACATGATATATGCTTAGAAGATATGTATGAGTTTAAAATGTTCAATAGCAAATATATTTGTAGCGGAAATATCATAAACTGATCAATGCACAGATAACACATAAAGCTTTCTTGTAGTATGTTTACACTTATTTCACCTAAAATCGTCATTATTTCATTGATACGTCGATTGTGTATTTTATGCAAAAAATGATATAATTATGAAGTGAGTGTCAAATTTAAGAATTTCAATTACCGCTTATACTGACAAATATAAGTTAAAATATGATAAACAAGATCAACAAGGAAAGGCGGCGTTCAATGAACGCAACCCCCACACGACCGAGCAACAAGAATCAGTGGCAAGGAGCCCAGGAGAACCCCATACAGGACAGGGCACAAGGCTATTAAGACTATTGTTTTGTATTGTAAATATAAGTAAAGACTATTTTGTTAGTATAATAATGTTGTACTGCGTGTTAACCCCAAAAAGCGAAATGTCTGACCTTGTTTCATTAGCTTTTGCTTTTACACTCAAAGCATCATTTCATCACATATTTGAAAATGATGAAATGTCACGACAATTACGAAAGAAATATTACCCCTGTAATCAGTGCTGTTGTCAACTTTGCGTACTTCCTGCGTAATTAGTTCAAATTGACTTCAAAATATATTCGAGAATGTCACGCACCTTAATAAAGTTCAATTGAGTGCCTAAATTTCTCATCAGTAGGAAACCCGAAATAACACAAGCAGGGTACATGTAAGATGCATATTTAAAGTCAAGTACAGTCGCAACATTAAGCATCACTGAATAATTATCAAACTTTAAACCGGATATATGCAATGTAATGTCATAGCCAGTTGTTTTTATTTAAGTTGCAATGTTTTAACGGGGAATTAAGTCACTTACATGTTAGAGCATTTGTAGTATGTGTTTATTTTTTATTATTCATGTTGGGAGAGCGTTCATAGGATTTTGACAGTGCTGTCAAATACAATTTTAATTAAACTTAGTCTACGATGTAACAACAGTTGGAGTTATTATGGAAATTTAAGGACAGATTTCGTATCTAAGCATACGGGATGTTATTAGTAAACATATAATTTTCACCTCTGATTTCGTCAAATGTCTTGTTGAAGTTAGTCTTTAAACATTTAAAATGTATCTTTAAGTTGTATTTCTTTTTTACATTTTATAAAAATTATAAATCCTTATTTCAAACAAATAAGTGTATACTTAAACAGGTCTTTAGTTAATCGTCGATTTAAACGCATTTGTTTTTTGGTCATTTATGAATGATGGCATATCCACTTAACGGACATCTCTTGACAACTTAAAAGTAATTACCACATTCCCGACGGTGACCGACTACTAATCCAATTTGATGCGAAAAACATATAACTTTTAGACACATTGTCACTTGTCGCGACCAATGAATCCTTGTTTACAAAAGCAGATAATCTCCCTCATGAGATAAGAGCTCAATCAAACCGAGTCTGCAACATTGTCAATCGTTCTTTAGGGTTTCTTTATTTTTCTCTATTTAAGCAGGTGTATAATTCTTAAATTAATGACATTATACTTTATACTTCATTCGTCTTACTCATTATTCTTGTACTATCACAGGGTTAAACATATCTATGTCACCACTGAATGGAAAATTAGAAGTTTGATAGAAGTAACATTTGTACTCTTTAACAGATAACAAAAATTGTCTTCGAAGAACCCGTATGAGAAGAAAGTATATACAGATTTCGTTTGATATTTTCAGCATCATTATTTTATTTTACAAGGTTGTCTGAGGTAACAAGTGGAAAATAATAATTACTGAAAGCGAGGGAACTCTTTTAAGTTTAAGTACTACTAGTGATAAGTTCAAATGTTAAATATGTGGAATAATAACGGTGAAGAGGTGATTAAATCATGAAGACGTTCAATAGACAAAACATTGGTACTAGGGAAATGATCTATATACTGTTATCAGAAGTGAAAACTGCTTTCGTCAATTGTAATTGTGAACTAAACAAAACTCTGGTAATTGGAGATCCCAAGAGAGATATTAAAATAGACAAAAATTAAACTTGCGTACATTCAGTTTAATAGTATATTAGAGTCATTTTATTACAGATAATGCATTATGCAACAGCTCTCACGTCCCATATTGTTGGCTTTGACAGTATTCAGTAGCCTGCACTTCAGGTATATGATATATGATGGACAAGATAACAGGAAATAACAGTGCTGCTACCTGCCATATTTTCCTAAAACACCACCAACTTATGAACGGACTATTATGAAAAATGCATTTTATGGGGGTGATTTCTAGAAATATATGTATTTGAAAATACTTTGTTTATTCATAATACTTATCCCCGGTAAATCACCGAGTAACAATCATTGCTTGGAGAGTATTATGACTGACAACCTTCTTTTAAGCTAATCACTTGTTTGTTCTTTCAACTATTAAACTGACATTATACACTATACTACTGGGACACGATACGTCAATGCTATCATTAGTATATTGTACCTATTAAACTTGATTACACATAGTTGAAATTAACAGGATGTATAAACGCAGATATTGCCTGTAATGTTTCTTCCTGATGCATTTTTTACATTCACAGCCAGTTATATAACAACTTTGTATTATAATGTTTTAACTCGTAAACGGTGAAGATCAGTCAACGCTTTGATATAATTGGTTTTGAAATTATTTAAACCGCACAATGTCACGAGATAACATGACGTCAAAGCGATTGACAATTTTGTACTAAGTAACCACACATATGCTTGTTTTGTAAAGCCTTTAAAGTAGAAATGTACCAAGATTCACGTTTCATTTCCTAACTTCTGTCTTCTCAGACATTATAATTTCCTTTGGCTATCCGAATTTTTTCTTTGCAATCATTGATATTTTATTCTGAATAGATAAAGGTTAGATTTCTTTATACCTTTTAAGGTATATCTTGCAAGAGTTTCAAAATGTATAAAAAGGTTTTCCTGTACTGTTTCATTCCAACCATCCCCGGTACGGAATTCGATCTAAACGTAGTGTAAAATACGCTTAAATCTAATAGTGTGCAATTGTATGCCTAAAAAAAGTCCAAAGTCATATCTAGTTTTATCGGTCAAATTTAAAGTAGGAAATGTGTATGTAATGCATAAATGTAGAAAAAGAAATAAAACCTTTAAACCCATTTCTATTTAGTACACATTGATTTATCTACAGTACTGTAAAACAATTAAAACATATAGTAATAATAGTGTAATCGTGTGCTGCATTATGTTGAGATTGAGAAATCTATAAAACAAGTTTTATTATAATGCTGAGATTGAGAAATCTATAAAACAAGTTTTATTATCAGAGTATGTTTAGAGAGTAGAATAATTGTTGTGTTTTGTTGATATTTTAAAACATAAAGGGGTATTTAAATATTTATTGAAAAGAGCATTACGTTTGCATTACCTCATCTTATAATAGATACAAACAAGAAGAAGTAAGAAACATTTCCCGCGAAGCATAAACATAGTTTATTTACTATTGAAATGGCTCTATTTAAGTCATTTACATTATTATCAAATCGTAATCAGCAAATTTGATTGCTTACATGTTTTAAAATGAATGCTTGTATTTCATCACATTAATGAAATTAATTGATTAAATTTTAAACACTTTTTTCAAAGACATAATAATTATTGCTTTAAAAAGTATGCTATTTCGAAATTGTCAGCATATTCTGGACAGAAGGTTGTTTCGTTAATTATGTCAGAACTTTTAAGTTTTACGGTGGTCTTTGGATTGCATACCTGTAATAGACATGGGCCGACGCTGTGTAAACCAGTTGACCTTTTGCAAGCGATTCGAATAGCATCCTCATATGGAAAAAAACCAAGTTACTCGATAAAACAATAATTGAAAATACATTGGCCTCAGAAATGCGGAAGTCTAAGAACAAAGATGAAAAGTGATAAACCGCAATTGATATATTAAAGGTCCATTATCCCCCATATCTGTGTTTATATTTGTTTCTAGGACATTTTTGTTTTTGATTTTGGTGCCATGTTAAAGTTTCAAAATTGTAAATCATTGTCAAATGGCATGTACCATGTTTTGCTTCGGTGTCCATTTAGTAATAAGCAAAGTTACTGTGATTTAACATTTAGTATGTAAGCCAAAATACTACTTTGCTTACATTTTGCTATCTTTATGACAAAAAAAATCACATTAAATGCCTTTCGGTATTAAGCATCTAACATGTTAATTGAAAGTCATATTTATCCTTTCAAAGGGAGGGAAAAATTATCACCTCGGAGGAATAATGTGCCCTTAACATTTTATTTCAATTTTGGCAGTAAAAAATCATAGAAGATTTAAACCCTCGACATCATTTTAAATGCACGTTTAATAGCAAGATTTTTTCAAAGGTATTTAAATTCCACTATCTTTAGAGTCATATGTTACAAATATAATAAAATATGACATATTTAGTGTAGCTTAACATTCTTCAAAACATATAAAACTGATTTGATATGTGTTTAAATGCAATATGTTCACTTGCAAAAAATAATCCGCTTAAAATACCTTCATATCAAACATTTTTACTTGACTTTTTTTTTTTGAAAAAAAAAAAAAAAATGGAGAAAAAGTTAGATAAATGAATAAAAACAGGTATTGTTATAATCATGACGGCGTTGTCGTCCGGAAACATTAACTTTGATCATAACTTTTAAAGTATTTGATGTATTGTCTTCATGCTTGGTCACACAAAAACCTGGACAAAGTAGACTAACCTTGACTCTCATTCATTAATGACCTTGACATTCAATGTCAAATTTATCAATTTTGCTTTCTTTGTTCATTTTTCATGGTAAAACCTTTATGTATATAACTGGATCTTTTGTGACCTTGACTTTGAAGGTCAAATTATTGAATTTTTACTGATTTTTGCTCTTATTGATTGTAACTTGAAAATTAATAAATAGATTATCTTCATACTTTGACAAAACAATATTTTGGACAAGACCTTCTAAAAGGATGAACTGACTGAAACTTTAAATGGCATTGACCCTCAATGTCAAATTTTTGAATTTTAATCAAATTGTCGTAATTTTGTTTTTTATGTTCAAATTCGATTTAAATTTGGATAAAAAAGACTTGCTCCCAAACAACCATATTGAATGATTTAGATATAAATAACCTTCACCTGAAATGGACCTGTCAATTAATGAAATTCTCTTGTTTTTTCTTCTTCTGTTACTGGCTATAACTTTGTTGTTTATGAATGGATTAACATCATATTAAGACACAACATTTTTTAGTCAGGACCTTCATGTATATCAAAATCAAATTGACTTTGACTCATGTATGACCTTGTCAGAGGTCAAATTATTTTATTTTCTACTGATTATCGCTATAACTGGCTTTAACTTTGTAGTTTATCAATGGATTATTTTGACACTTGGATTAGGCGTTCTAAAAGGTTAAACTGATCTTGAGCTTTCAAGTGACCTAGATCAATGAATATTGGTAAAGTTGTCCTAATATGGCTATCTATGTAAGGATTCGATTCATATGTGGACACTACAACACTTGTTGCCAAACAGACGTGAACTTATTTAGATATGACATCGACCTTTAAATGACTTTGACAGTCAAATGATTGAATTTTGATTATTAAAGTTAAGAAAACATTTTAAAAATATTTTCTTAACTTTGTCACTTATTCATGGGAAGGATTCTTACTTGCACAAAACAAGAAGTGTGACTAGACAGAACTTTTAGAATCAAGAAAGGAAAACATTTAATTTTCTTTATAAAGATTTGTTTCAATATGTTTCGTTTTTGCTTTTTTTTCGTGTTTTTTCCTTTACTTTTAGGAAGAGTGAACGAGTCAAACTTCCAACACGGAGGTTACTTTTGTTTGTTTATTCTATAATTATGCATTATGTTAAAATTATAAAATAACAAGTAATCAATAACACAAACTGTTATTCAAAAATCTGTATGTACATGTGGATGTTATCTATTTTACAGCAAGACATAAATTTGCGCTTTATATTTAGATTCTTAAGTTGGATGCTTAACGAAATGGTATAAATAGTAAATGAATATAAATCAGGAAAAAAAGTGATCACTCGGAAGCATTAATCACAACAAAATTACATTTAAAAAAAAGACTGGGTTTGATTGAGTCTGTACATAAGAAATAATTAGTATAATAAGTGCAACATTCTTCACCCTCCCTAGCACCGGTTTGAGCAGTACTCAATTTTCAACACTTAAAAGTTTTGGAATCAATGATCCTGAAAAAAAATTAACAACACTGAAATTAAGAAGGGAGCAGTTTTTTTACAGCTGCAACACGGCATTTGACACCTGCTGTTGTAAAGTATACAAAGTTTTGAAACACGCATTGTAATAAATCTAATCTTATTAATATGACAGCATTTTTAATCCATTTAAACCATTACACTTAAAATATAATGTTGTTAAGTGCCGGAAAAGATTGACATCTAAATATCCAAAACACTTTATTACAAGTATTATTCATTTTGATAAATAAATTTGAAGAATTTATTCCGATAAGATAATCCGATTATAAATTATGCTTAAGGTGATGGAATGATCTTAAAAGTATTTGTTATTTGTATTTCTAGTAATTTTGTAGAGAACTGTTTTCTGTAGCATTTTAAATACTTTATTTTAATCTGGTTGAAAAAAGTTACGATAAATATGTCTGTATTTCACCATTTCAATAAACCAAGTGTACAATTTTGTTCTCCAAATAAAGTAAAATTGTGTTTTTACATGCAAAGCTAGTCTTATGCTTCGTAGTGATGTTTATATTTTTAATGATACATATATGGTATAAATGCGATTATAACGAATGTATAAGGCTATTTTACCAGCTACCTGGAGCTGCGTTGTCCCTCCATTATAGTTTTGAGCCTAGTTAGGAAAGTACACACGATGTTTTGGCTTAGAGGTTGGCATAAAATTTTAATCTTTTGGTCATTTCGTGACGTAAATTATGTTTAACATCAAGCTACTTTATTGGCAGTATATTTCGTTTCAAGTAATTGATGTATGCCAAATATTTATTGAATTTAATGAATTATATTGAAAATATATATACCATTGAAAACATAAATATGTATTAAAGAAAGTGCTTGATAACCGCATTTCAAACAAGTAGTTTCTTTTGCAAATACTATCATAAACTTGACATTTGATTAAGACACACAGAGTGGCAGGTCTTAACAATATGATGTTTTTGCCCTGTCCTTATCATGTGATCAGATATAAGGAAATCATTTAGTATTACGATTGTGTAGGTTAGGAAATATTTATCTCAAAATCGATGTTAACTTTAGTCCATTTGAACTTCGTTATTTGGGAAATCATTGTTTAAACAAGATGTTCTTTCATAATTGTCCTGATATTTCAAGAAGGGAATCAGTTTGTGTATACAAACCAATGAGTGTTTTGAGTTAAAGAAAAACAACATAATGTCTGTTGTGTACAATTTCAAGTAAATTATTGATAAATCCACCCATCACTTTATTTTTGATAACGTTCTAAATGATTCTGTATAAGTATTTGAATTAAAGGTAGAATACCATTCTGTTCTAGAACATTTTTTAATCTGCTAATATACAAATGTATATAATATCGGATGATAAATCGCTAACTCTTGCCAACAACATGCATATAATGTATCAAACTTATTTCGTAATTTGCTGTAATGTCTCGTACTAATATATATGATATATATAACATATGATATATATGTTGATACTATCAACATTATTTATTCTTTAACATACCTTCCATTACATAATAATTCACTTAAACAGAAAAGAAGATTGTTTAAGTTACTTTTACTCTCATTAGACAACATTGCCTTTTTATAATTTAACTGCATTACATAACTTCAAATACACAGTATGTTGATTTTTAAATAAACGTTTTCGAGTCTCTTTGTTTTCATACTCGTTTGCTACTCAAGATTATGTTTCAAACATATCTTAACTACAGACAGAGTACATTATGTACAAGATAGGATCTGTAAATTTTGCAGCCGTTTGTCTATCAAGTAGGTATCATTTTTGTCAATTTACAATCGAATTGTGAAACATTTACCTGTTGTTTGAATTTAAGAGTTTATCATTCTTTAGTTTATCAAGTTTATACTACATAAACGATAATTTTATGACAAAATCTAATCAGCATTGAAAGGTATTTGGTCAGAATGTAGGCGGATACAATCGGCTTGAACATATGTTTAAGTCATGTGTTCCATTATCTTCAGTAAGCAATGAAGTTTTTTCTTGCTAATAAAATATTAGAAATTACGAGATAATCATGCCGTGACATAACAAATGATCATTCTTTTTTGATTAAATTGAATTTACATATTAAACTAAAAGGATTATCGGAAAACAATTTAATAGTTTTTATCTTAATGAAAAATAAGATTTACTGTACTTTTATTACCTTTAAGAATGATATGTAAGTAGGTTAATGCTGAAATTGCTTTTGGTATTAGCCGCTGGATATAAAATATAAATTCCAATTTGCAATAGAACTATTATCTTATCTTGAAGACAATTTCACAGGGATTTTCTTAGCATAATGTAGTAAAATAAAGAAAATTAATATGATTTTCAAAACTTTTAAATGGTTTAATATCATTTATTTTTACAACACCAATTATTTGACTTCCGTTAAAAAACATTTGAACAAAATATAAATTTCGGATACCTGTTAAATTATTGCATTATACCAAGATATATTAATTGAGGTAGGGTATTTAAAGTTTACTTAATATGTATCAATATATCATTGATCTTTATATACGGAAACACTTGTTTAAAGATATAAATAATGTGCTCCGTTTTAATGCATATCTGTATACTAACGAATGTCCCCTCGAGATACTTTTGCATACATGTTACAAATGGTAAAAGCATGCATTTACAGATGTGTTTAATTATATCTTGTCAGATAGCCGTCATATTGCGTAACTCGGTAATCATTGTCAACGTGCATATAAGAGATCCAGAGATCCTATACTTTTTTCATTGCCGACAATGGATAAGGCACATAAAATCTTTGATGTAAAAAAGCCTTACAATATAATTATTTCATATTTTATAATTACTATTATTATTATAATTATTATTATTATATATATTTTCTTCGATCTCCATTGTTGAATATTTAAAGAATTCTACCAAGTAGTCTTTTTTATCCAATTATAATTTTGAAATTATAATTTTTCAAATGTTCAGATATGTATACCTCTAAAATAAAATTCGGTGTAACTATATTGAAATCTTTTTCATCTGCAAATGGAATTTTATTATATCAGATAACTTCTGAAAGTATGAAACTGCAGTGAAATTTGTTTAAATGCAGTATGTATTACTAAATGGTTTTCTATCTTCATATTTATTTGACTATCGTGTTAAATGGTGTTGAATGAAATACAGTAGAAGTAATAAATTTATTCTTTTGATAATCGGTCTAGCGTATAATTGATTAACCGAATATCAGTATGTGAATAATTCTTTTAATTCTTTATGTTTCCTTTGATAATATAAATAATTTATTATACTATATATAGTAATATTATTATATTCATTGAAATGCGTAGCTTTCGGCACATGAAAGAAGATATTTAATGTGTCGATATTCAGCTATTAATCTTTAAAGTAAATTATAGTAAATTAAACTTTTTATAAATTTCTACTTTTCTTCAATACAAATTTTCTTAATAAAACTAAAAGAGCATGTCATTGAATTCAACTTTCAGCTAAAACAATAATGGTTTGTTTATTGTTTCACAACCAGAAAATAAGCTGATTGATTAATTCAATTGTCAATTAAACATTTTAGCAGGCTAATGTTTTTAATATAACACATAAGGTATGTATACAATGCCTACTGCTGATGCCAATAGAAATGTATACAATGGCTACTACTGATGCCAATAGAAATGTATACAATGCCTACTGCTGATGCCGATAGAAATGTATACAATGCCTACTGCTGATGCCTTATTTACTTACTTCACAAACCTCGATCATGCTTCTAAAGTTTTAGAATATGTAAAAAGGAACTGAACAGAAATATTTAAAAATGGAGATTGATTATATTTTATTACGTTTCAAGGATCTATTTGTTCAAAAATAATTTAAATTCGCTATAAAATAAAATGATTGTTTGTTAACAATTTTGTTGGAAACATAGCCTATTATTATAACTCAATGCATATATTGTTTTGTGTACACGAATTAGTTTCCCTTATTGAAATGTCATGAAATTAAAAGTTAATCTTTTATAGAAGGCCTTTAAAATGATTTTACATAATTGCACGTTTATTACACGATATAATTATTTTGTTTTAAAGGGAAGATATTGCATGTGTTTCACAAATTTATCTTAATGTTTGTCATGTAAACAAATTAACAAGTTACTGAGAAATGACAATACTTCACATTTAAATGCCAATTTATTTTTCATGTATACATATTGCAATTCATTTCAATAATAAAATGCCACAATAAACAAGATCTCATCTGGAACAAAAAATAAGCATCGTTTCACTCAAAATGTTGACATAATTTATATATATTTAAAATAACACCCCTTTCTTTACACTCAATAACATCCTACATAGGACGACATGATAATATGTCGCTCAATGTAGTAAATTACTTGCATAAAATACAGTATAGTTTGATGTTATTGACCTGTCAGTTGTGAATACATTACAGCACTTACTTTGATAGTTGATCCCACTCCGGTTCCCTGTACCTGCTTTGTGTCCTTTTGGGCTCCTTCTATTGTCCTGTGTTCTTGTTTTGTGTTAGGATGCGTCCATCCCTACTGTAGCTTTTTAATACCTACCCCTTCTTTATTTTTGCAGTATGTTTTAATGTTAATGGCCAAGTGTTTGCAAAAATAGTCTAAATTAAATTACTTCTCTTGTTTTTATTGTGTTTTACGGCATTGAAATGACATTTATTGATTTTCATCCGAATGAATTTTAAACCATGTTATTTAAAAAGTGTCAAGGCTTTAAAAAAATAACTGCAAACATACCTAAACATAACGAACAACAAAAAAGAAAACAATAATAATAATAACAACATTAATAATTTCAATAATGTTAAAATGTTAGGAATTACAAACCCGTTGTTTACCATATTGAGCTATAATGCTGAGTATAACTATTTCATAGACACACATTTAATTCAATCTTACTGCGTACATCTCACAAAACTACTGTATATTGTTTACACTGACTGTGTATAATCAGGTTTATAAAATTAAAAAAATATAGTGGTATCATACAAGCAAAATAATATCTTAACAATATATCTTATGACAGATACACGAGTATAACCTTCTTGCTCACGATATGACCTCATGTATATTTCAAGTCTTATATATCATTTTAGATTTTAAACAGAATCATTATATTGTTTCCATTATATAGTAAAGTAACGGAAATCACGAAACACTTGTTACATGGAATGTCTGTTCTTTATTGCATATGGATATTGAATGATATACATATCATATTGAGAAAAGTTCAAGCATTTGCTTATTTGTGATATATAGTGAGTTGCTAAAGCAGAGAAGTTGTTCTTTAGTCTGTATATTTGCAGGTTATTTGCAAGTTATTTTAATTCTCTGGCCAAAGTAGAGTTGGGTTTCAGCGGAATATATTGCAACTTTTTTGACTGCCTGACTATTGCAGATGGGATAATGTCCATGTAGATTCACAATCTTATGTCATATATCTTTTTAACAAAAATATGTTTTAGTAGAACGGTGATATGGGGTTTTATATATAAAATCTGGGCATGTGCAATGCAATTCACTTTTAATGATACAATCAATAAGATTAAAAAAGGGAAAATCATTAACAACGTCAACTTGGAGATTATCTTTTAGACGCTTATTTGAAAGCATCTAATAATACATATTGTGCAAAATCGTGATATTGAGGTAATCGACAATCAGCATTTATTTTTTGTCAATATTTAATTATATTTAATTGCATATGATGACACATTCAAAAAACGTTTAGATCATTTGGAAACCAGGGAAATTAGCTTCAGTATTATTTCCTGGAAATATCACGTACTTTACAAAATAGCTTGCGGTTTTGATTATTAGTATACAATGGCAGAGTAATGTAAAAGAAGGTTCAATGATCATCGCCGTTTGCAAATATCAGACACTGTCAATTTTTCTAAAATTATAATTGTACAATATTGTTATTAAGTCATGTTTTGTCGTACTTTATGTTGAATGTTGTTTAAACATTTTCCAAGTGCCCCATGCCGTCCTTGAACCGGCTCAATAATACCGAGTCTGCAAGTTTGATAGTTTGACGTGGTGTTGAACGACGGTCAATCGTTTAAATTCAAATAGATTATGTCATGTTTAAACTTAATCAAAAATAAATATTCTTAAAAGTATATCAAAATAAATAATTAATAATTAGTCAATATATAAAAACTTACATTAGAATTTCTTTATAATAGTATAAAGATATGTTTTATTTACAAGATACTAATATTTATAACACTAGTATGTATCGCCTTTAAAAACCCACATGCATGTGTCATTATACCTTAAGTGGGTAAAAGTAAGTACTTAGGATGATAGATTGTCATACACCTCACTTTTATTAAATCATTTGGAATTTATTACTTGACAAATGTAACAATATGTCCAGACAATATGCTTTGTTAGTCAAGATATAAATTCAGAAGAGAATCTGTTAGCTATTTATTAGATAAGTAAAGAATGAGACTAAATGGTGCACATAATAAAATTATAAAATAGAATTATACAGTTTTACGGATTCAGACATAGCGTAAGTACTAAGGATGATAAATTGTCATGCACCACACTTATATCGAATCGCATGAAATTTATTATTTGACAAATTTAACAAAACGTCCAGATAATATGATTTGTTAGTCAAGATATGAATTCAAAAAGGAACCTTCTTAGCTATCTATTGCCGGTTCAGGTAAGCAAAGAAGGAGGTTAAATTGTGCGCAGCATAAAATCTAATTATAAAGTTTAACGACTTAAGGCATAGAGTTGTTACTAGTGTATGTTTTGTACTATTCCAATATCAATCAGTGTAGTCGAACCAAATGTCTGCTCTATTTACCTTATGAAAATGTAAATTATGCAAATATAAGTAAACAGACAACGGGACGTGCCATATATTTTAAGAAAGTATTCATTACACAAGCTTATTATTGTAATAAATTGAAGGTTTTTAAAAATTGAACACATTTATATAGAAACAAAAACATTGTAAAGACCTAGCTGTCTTCTGTTGGTACGAAATTTAATGTAAATAATTTTAAAAAGAGAACAACAATAATTCTGAGAACGAGAAGTACCTAAAAACAATAGATAAATCAATTATTATAACGAAAGCAAATTATACTCATAGTGCATTATCATCAAGTCTATAAAAATATTCATGGATCATCAAGGAAAGAAATATGGATAATTGTACCATTTCTTTTTTCATAATCCTTTACTGTTGATGACACATGCTGGTTCGAATTCCACAGACGGATGTAAACTGCAATTACCATTAGGGTACATAAGATCGGTGTCTTCAGTTAATTCCGCAAAAGTACAGATTTTCAAAGTTATAACTTTGACATTGGAAAAATTAAGCGAACTTCATAAACAAATAAATTAGTAAGATTGTTTATAAGCAAAAAGTGATTCGCTATAATTTGAGAAAACAAACAACGTTATTGTTGTTTTATTATAGAATTAAGCTGTCAAAGATTATTTTTATATCTTGTAATTTGGAAAATTGATCATTGCTGTACATCATTGCTATATAATGTTAATTCAATTCACTAAATGAATGTTTGCATTAAATTATTTTTTCCTATAGCAATATACAGAAATAATTATCAGATATATTAAATACATTTAGTTTATGCCAATGTATATGCACTTGCAGAACGAAATACTAGTATTTGAAGTTTTAGAAAAAAAGTGTGTTGCAATATTTTCATAAATAACCTCGTGATGATTTATTAATAATCTTTATACACATACACACTTAAATGCATCATTTTTAATTTGTTGTTTTCTATGTATAAATTTTAATATAACATTATGATTATATTAAAATATCAAAAAATGTAAGCATTCGTTAAAAACATTTCTTATGGCTTGTTTTCAAAAGAAAAGAAAAAATAACATGAAAAATAATATGTTTCAGTACTTTTATAAATTGCAATTCGTGTTCAAATAGAGAGAGAAATGCAAGTCCTTTTTGTACAAGAATAAACAGTACATTTTCTGTCTTAATCTAGGTTTTAATGGTTTATCATTCTGTTGCGTGAAAGTTTGCCCAATGCGATGTGACTCTCCTTTCGGATTGATAAAAATCATTTGATAATGGTAAGGCTGTAAACTTGGTGAGTACGCCAAGGCATGGGATTTAATTAACCCCAAATTAAGGAAACATTAAGAATATTTCAGAATATACACAAACTATATCACAATCAAATAAATAGTTATGCTAGACCAATGCAGGCACTTAACCCCTAGATGACATCTCTAAATGTTAATTATAGAGAATAATAACTGAATAAAAGTTAGTTGATAACAGTCTGACATAGCAGCAATCAAGGTACTTAAATTAGCTTTTCATATAGTTCCTGATGCCCGAGCATCACTTCGATCTGTATGTGGTCACAAAATTATTTTCCAACTCATATATTTAAACCAAAAAAATAATAAATAGAATGAATAAAAAAAAAGCTGGCAAAAAACAACTATTGACAAAACAAGACAACGAGTTTAATTACCAATCCTAGTGAAAAGCCGCTCCCTGTGAAAAACGGATTCAAGCTGAAATAATACCTTTTGCAAATGAAAACTTTGTTTTTCAAATAAATCAACAAAATACCTAAGAGGTCTAACCTGATCAGAGTCAAATTGATAGTCTTGTTTGTGAAAGTGCAAAAATTAAAACTAATAATGACATAATTCTGAAGATAATGCTATTTAAGAAATTTACAATCGTTTAAAAAATAAGAAGAACTTCATGCAATCAAAAATAAAAAATATTATCAAAACAAAATATTTATTAAGCTACCATATAAGAATGCTCGTATAAAATTAAAAAAAACCTTAATGAAATATTAGGCTTAAATCACTGTTTAGTTTGTGACTAAATTAGTTCCCACATATACAGTCTCATTAGGCCAACACCCTCATTAATTGAGATTTTATTGCCTGTCACAAATTCATAGTGTTTATTTTAAATTAAGCCTTAATGTACGGGTTAATTTGGCAATAAATTGGTATAAATTACATAATACCACCCACTTGCAGTGAATTTAAATAAATAATTCATCAGAACATATATCAATTAACATTAATTATACAAAAAAATATTCTTACAGCATAAAAATATCATTGTTAATTAAATTTCATATCATCTGATCCTCTTTCAAAATTCCATTTCATTAAGTTCTGCCTAATTTATTTCTTTAATTTTTACGGCACACAAATTATTTTACTTGAGAAACATATGCCGCTAGTGGTGGAATGGCTCGAACATTTCACGTTGGAGGTTCCTTTATTACCACCTTGTTAGTAAACTTGTAGATGTTCCTAAATTCCAAACCTCATAATATTGATGTTGAAATGTTGAATTCTATTAAAGCCGGTAAATGGACTTGAAACATAGCTATATCTGCCGCATTAGAATCAAGCCTGCACAATGTTTGAATGCAGCTATTAAGAATCTGTAATCTTTTTTTTTCAACATTTGTATCAATATAGGTATAAATATATTTATTTGATAAAAAAATACAGCATGTTGTACAGTAGATAAAACATTTCATTGGTATTATTTACAAGTATTTATATTTCATTATTCATAGAAATGCAATTTAGTGAAACAAAAATGAAAAAAGGAACACTCATATCAAGTTTATATCAAATATTTACTACGCACAGTTTCTTTTTAACTTATGGTACAATTTCATATTTGAAAACTTATATAAAATATATTTTATTGAATATTTGTAAATTACTTGTCTGAATCGACTAATTTTTTTTTTAAACTGATTATATTTCAGATAGATTTGTTTGAACCTGAAGTGCTACTTTATTGCAAATGATAAGTTCCTGTGAATTAATAGAATATAAGGTTCATTGTCGCATATTATTAGTAAAAAAGGATATGTTTATGAGAATATTACATGAAGTTTTCGTCTTATATCGAGATTAATATATAATAATATTATGCGGTATTTATGTTTATTGCTTATTGAAGTTGTTAGAAATTGAAAAAATATGTATATTATGCATTTGTATTTTTTTTTAAACATCAGACCGGGATGTCAAGAGTTTGTAACGCTGTTAGAAAATGTTAAATGGCATTCTCTAGGTGTAGCTGCAGTAATCAAATTATTTCTATAATTTCATGCACCCACTGGTATGAATAAAAGCAAAAAGAGAAAACAGAAAACAAACACGTTATTTCATTTCGATCTTTGCATACACAGTTATTTTGTAGCATACTGTGAATTATTTTCAGGGAAAAAAATGTTACAAATCAAAGTTGCAAGAATAAAAGAAAATAATAATCTGAAATATCAAACAAAAATGGTTTTGTTTTATAATTTGCAAAAAAATTTAAAGTGTCATTTTTAACAATTGCTGGTCATTTTTAACATTACTTTTGTCTTGAACATTTACAGAGGTGCTCTCCTAGTTATTATATGATTGCAATCATTTAAAAGGGCGTTTAATTCATATTAAATATAAAAAAAGTTTTACATGGTATTGAAATTCTCTCCGTGTTTACAATTAAAAAGTGTAAATGTTGCAAAGCGTCAAGAAGAAACATCGTTGTTTATGTCCGCTTTCCAACATTACCAAGTTAAAACGTGTGAGTCAACCAGTGTAATTGGAGAAGCGATATAAAAACTTTTATGTAATCACTGTACATATCTAGTTCTAGTTTTGTTATGATTGAAAGCATGGTTTTAAAAAGTAACACAATGGCAACAAATAAAACAAAAATATTGAAAAAGTGTTATCCCTGAAACCCTTCGCAATAACAATAATTTAAATACTTTTCGTTTATAACATTGGCGTGTTTAAAATAATGTGTAGTTATTCTGTCCGATAAGTTATATCAGAACTAATTCTATTTGAACATTGCGATGAATAAAAAATACTTATTTTGCAAAGAATGATATTAATTTCAAACGTAAACCTTTTACAGGTACATATCTATCTTTTAAAAGTTTATATAAAGTTATATTAATACTTTACTTTTAAAGTATCAACAAGCAATTTGTAAGATAATTATTTATTTAAATTTAAAAAAATATAAATATTACCATTATTTGATTCAGAAAACTTCCCTTTTTTCAAGACATCTTGCTCACAGATATTGTCACGCTTAAGAATAGGCTCAAACAAACCAAACCTGCAAAATTTTCAATTTTGTCATTTTTGGCGTTATTACAGATTTTGTTTGTTCTTTTTTTATAGATAAAATCAAATTGTATTCAGATAGTTATTAGGTAACCGCTTCCGAATCACACACTATACATATACTTTCCTCGTACTTACTTCTAGATAATTTAAAAAAGACGAATTATTCCAGCGTATTAATCTGTTTTACCACTTTTTTCAAGTAAATTTGTTAATGACAAAGTAGAATAAAAAACTAACAGTGAAAGTAACACAATCATGCAATTTCGCCTGATAAACGTTATTTCAAATAATTTGCTACAATAATTTTAGAAGTTAGAGTTAAAATTTGTTCATCTTCTTTGGAATAATATTTTTTTTTGGGACTATGGAGATGATAAATATTGTACTTTTATGTTTATATTACAAATAAATGGCTAAATATACACTTATTGAATTTTATATGTTCTATTAACCTAGGCAGATGTTTTATCTCAAGCTTCGTATTATGATCTAGTTTTGCTTTCAAGGTTTAACAGTTATATAACGAGACTGAGTTTATTTTGAGAGTTTTTTTAATAAGTTCTTTCTTTATTTTGTTGCTGTTGTTGTTCTTTTTCTGCGGTTTAATATAATATTATGATATTTCGAAATTTATTTTTGCGTACATTGAAGGCCGCCTTCCTTGTTCTTTTCTATCATATTTTAGTACGTTAATAGTTTATATTGCTTATCATAACCGCATGGTGTTGAAAATGTAATTTACTATACATTATCATTAAATTGTTATTTATATTTTCGAAACATGTAAACAAAATGCATTATTTAATAAGCAGAATATATATAGCTCTATCACATGTGAGGATATCTTTCTCATGTATTTCTGGATCGAAAATCAACACAAAATGTCTAATTATTTACAATTTATCTTTGCTTATCATTATCACATATCTGAAAACGAGGCTTCGAATATGGCGGCAGTATTTCTTTCAAACAGCCTTGAACGTGCAAAATTATTTATTTCTAATATTATACATTAATTGAAGGATTTAAAATAAATCTGTAATAAAAGTATTTATAGTATCTGAACTATTCAAATCTGGAATAAGTGTTATATTAGTGGAATAGATCTAATATTGAGAATTTTGAAAATGGTGAATGGGAAAGAAAAATAAAAAAGTATCGTTTCCATCTTTAAATATGTTCTATTAAATTGTTTTCAAGAAATAAAAAGTAGAATATTACAATTATGTAAATTTCTAGATGAGGCATTCACATTAACATGTAGTATTTTAGAAACAATGCTAGAATTGTAGATTTGATATGTTTTGTATGCATGCAAAAGGCAATGGTTTGCCTAAAAAGATGCCATAAAATTTGAATTGATAAATTAAATTTTGATTGTATAATTAAATACGTATTTATGTCTTTGTTTTTATATAAAAGAGAGTTGTTATATTTTTATGGTCCTTTGGGATCATTGATTCCAACACTTCAACTTTTCGACGCCTTTTTTCTTGTTTTCAATGACACAATTTTGTTCTTAGAAGTATTAACTCAAAGTAAGTATCTTACTTAATAGTAAAAGTTTATTTTTGTTCTACTTGAAAGTTGTGCATCAAAAATACATGTATAAAAATGTTAATCCCATGCGAAAGTTTACTTTTATCTTTGTACAACATTATCTTTCTAACTAAAGACAACAAACAGTTTTTATTATTTTGGGTCGTCAGACCAAACAAATAATGGTGGCGAAATTTCAGAGTCTAATGTTCTTAATTGCAAATGCCGAAAGTAGTCCACTTTTTTGAAGCGGTTACTTCCCTTTTGTATGTACACTAAAGCCGAAAAATTCAGGGGAGATCACTGCGTAAAGATGGTCAAAGACAGGCGCATCAATTTTCAAGCAAAGTAATTCCCGAATGGTCGAAGACTTCTAATATTGTTTTCTGGTATTTTCTGAAAGAAAATAACTAAATACAAAGCGGACATTCAATCTCTGACACAGAAGTTTATGACAAACCTAACAACAAGTAGTTCTCAAAACAGCTTAAAACTAGCGATTTAAAAGAAAGAAATATTTTATTTTGTTACAAGTATCCAACAAATTACAACGCATTTAAAGTTAAACAATAGCATTGGCTTATAGAATTGTCAATAAATGCACAATCACAAATTACGCGGATGAATATGATTTTATCAATGAAAATACTATTTTTAGCCATGTAGATTACCGAATACTACACAAACCGAGTAGTGGAATATATAGATTCTACATGTCGGACTGTTTGGGCGAGAGGATTTTCGCTAAAATATGTACTTCAATTTTAAACAACAGGTTTACCCTGAACAAAATACCTCGAAATTAATAAGGATTACAAACCTGAATGCAATGGAAGTTCTAAATTTAGAATGACTTGATATTATTCAGACATTCTGTGTATAACTTCTCCGTGGTACAGTGGTAACGCGCTCGCTTAGTGAGTGAGAGGTCTCGAGTTCGAATCCCAGTCGAGGAAATTTTTTTTTTGTTAAATTCTTTTTTTAATTGTTTTTGTTAAGGAAGTAGCCATGATTTACAAGGATAAAGTGTGGCTGTCGTAAAAAAAGTACATAAATGATTTTTTGATGCAACTCTAGTTATGCAGAATTCCGTATGTGCCTTACAAAATGAATTATAATACATAACAATAAACTTATACAGGAAAATGCATACAGATATACAGTACGATTTAGATTGCAAAGATCAGAAAATACCAAAGAACTTGAAGCCCTTTGATTCTTTATAAATATACATGCTTATAGTAAGCTTCAGGATTATTTACATCTGTGTTAAACAACAGTTAAAAGTCGTTACAAGCCCTAATTTAGAATAATATGGTTTTCTTCAGGCCGTTCACATATAAATTTAACCGTGGCTGAAGGGTTTTCGGGCTCGGTTAGGAAGCGAGAGGTCTGGAGTTCAAATCCCAGTAAAGGTAACTCATTTTTTTAAATTGTTAAAGTCAAATAAACATTGGATTGAATATCAGTGTTGCAATTAGTCTTATAGCCAATTTACTACAATTAAAACGCTGGAAAGCATTGGTGGCACTAAACATATAATCTCACAACCTGCACCTTTCTTACATTCTGAGACCCAAACAAATTCAGCGCCTTCTGTGCTTTGATTTTTTCTTTCTACGACTTTCCACTTCAATAAACTTCCCTGCACAAAATAATTCATCGACTGCACCTAACAATTTTCCTGATGGATGTCTGCAAAAGCTGTAATAATTACATCTACTCTGTCATTATTTCCTATAATTAACATTTGAACATGTAATTTCAGGTTTAAGTGCTAGCATTTAGAAACTGTCATTCGTAATGTCTGCTTGTCAAATAAGAAAGGTTTGGGTGAGACATGTCCTTATCTTAGCAATCAGGAATCCTTATATACTTAAATACTTTAAACCCTCTCATAATTAGTTTGTACTTATTCATAACAAGTTTATACTTATTTATTTTACTGCGAAGCTATGAGCTCAAGAAAGATTAGTCTTTGATAGTTTTATCATTGTATGTAAGATTTGTTAGTTTGTGTAAGTGCATGCACACTGTAGTTTTGTTTGTAGTAAAGACCACAACAGAAAGAATATCCTACTTGATTGCAAATTCAAGATCGCTTATATTTGCCAAAAAATCATTCTAAACGTTCATGAAAGAGATCCTTTCAGATTATAATTCATGTATCTTGTTTTACTAACAAACATATCGTTTCCTTAAATCGTGAAATTTTAATGGCTGCAATCCACTGGTTTACATTGATTATAGCAATTCATTAGGTTATATGGGTTCTTTTTTGTATTTTCCTGTAAAAGACTTTAAGCACCATTAAGTTGTTTTGTAAGAATAAAATCAAATAAAACTCCAAATGGACTTGAAAGTTACCTTGCATCTGATATCCGTGCTTTTAGTGTTTAATATAATACCCTTTTATAAGCCAGTGCAATCTCGCCTAATTTGGACTAAGGAAGTTTTAATGAGGCAATTATGCTTGGTCATTCTCATTTGTCATTTCCTTTCACAGATTTAAGTTGATTTACTAGCAAATTGTTGTGCCAATAAAGTAAAAACATAATATGAATGAAGTAGTCATTGCTAAATATGAAATGCATTTGTTAAAAATGCATTTAAATTTCAGATTTGATAAAGTGTAGCAGGACATAAAATAATGTTTTACTCTGTAATTGACACCTTTTCTTTGTTGAAAATATAAGGAAAAGGTACGCATAGATCAAGTGGGTGGTTGAACTGTGCTCTGGTGAATTCAATGTGGCTTACTGTCGTGATCCGGATTGAAAACTACCAACACCAACCCACATCCAGAGGGTATAGAAAAAACCTGAAAGTATTGGACGTTTTGGCTTCTCAAAACAATTTGTGATATAACAATTATTACGTAATCCTACACAAACTACATATTATTGATACCCTGTACATAACAACAAAGAATTAAAAATTGTTTAACATTTTACAGTGCTAAAAACAATTGAAACATGATCGATCTGATACATTATTTTATTCAATTACAGATTTCTACAAAACGTTCTTAAGTGTTAGAGATTCACAACATACGTTTGTGTCATATAATGATACGTTTCTTGCGTAAAGGACTGTAACAAAGTTATAAAATACAGCCAAAGAGTGGATGCATTCTTTCAAAACAAATTTATTCTGATGTATATCGGAAAGACCAAAACGACTTCGCCTTTTGAAGTAAATGTCACGAAACGCCTTAAATTCGTTCTTTTTTATTTGTGTCAAATTTCAGATTGTTCCTTTTTATATTTCTATAATGTGCATGCACTTAATATTTAAAAGGCTGAACGTAATAACTAATCGTTCGTGTAAACTAGTTTCCTATCAGTATTTATTACTTGTATAGCACGTTCAAGCAGACAAAAGAGAGGAATTTGTGTATCTCTTTAAGACTATTTAAATTGATTCTATGATAAAAGTAAGGAGAAAATTTTACATAAGGTTTTTAGTATAACTTTTACTTGTACTGATCGTAAAAAATCCTGGAATAGCCCAAGTGTTACTCAGTATTCCAAAAGTCAAGGATCACTTCACACATGCTGATAAGAATATGGTAAACGAGATATCACCCTAGAATACTGGAAACAAAATTTGATATTTGAAAATCACAGATAAGGTTTTATGGAGTCTAGTAATAGGATATATATTGAACAGTGCAAACATCTCCCCGTCGTCACCTTCACCCACATACATAAAAATTAAATCTCCAGATTTTGAAAAAAACATATTTAAATAAAAGATTACTTAGGTTCTATCGACAAAGAAAACGAGGTCCTGACATCTATATCAATCTGGATAGGGAAGATCCCTCTTCAGCAATGAAAACAAAGTGATGAAATTTACAAACATAATTGAGCTTTATCATTTGAAAAAAAATCCCTGAAAGTGCTGCCTCTCTCATGCCTTTAATACCAATTTAGCAGGCTTGAAACCCTTAGTTCTGGAATCACTGTTTCTAGAAAAACATGAAAATTATTACAAGTAAACGTTTTATAGCTGTAAATGTTTTTTTGTCCATGAAAACAAAATTACATGAACGACGTTAGCTTAAAATGTGAACAAATTTCTTTGGTTATAATCAAAATGTGTTAAACTAAATTTATAGTACAAAGTGATATTCGTATATTTATAAGCTTTCCTGAGACTCTGCTTGGTAACATAATTTAAACTTTTGAACGTCATTCTTGTCTCGTGACTTTCGTGAGTTTCAACAATAATTATCACTCATTATGCTGGAACGTTTGATTAATCCCAACCACTTTAGAAAACAATCTCTTCAAGTTTGTTCTTCTCGGATTTAATTAAAGACAATGTTCTCATGCACGTTAAAAAACATAAAAGGAGGTCTTCGCGTTCGTACTGGTTCCTTCTACTTATGTGCCGTGATTTCTGTTAACATGAATTTTAAATAGAACTTACACCTACACAGAATTTACTATTTATGAAGAGATTCTTTTCATGACAAATACCATTATGATATTAAACAGTTAATGTCAAAGGCTTAACTCATTCGGGTTTACATGTTTTCCAGCATTTTATTTTTCACCCTAAAAACATAAAATGTTTGTTGTTACAAAACTTTAAAACTATACTGAAAGGGAAAGAAACGCTTAGAATAATAGCAAAAAGGAACAGAAACATTTCGTCTTATTTCTATCAACCTTGAAATGACTTTAAAATAAGCAACCGTTCAGATTGCATGCTCTAATATATATATGCTGTTCGTCCCAAACATTATTCCGAGAAATTTACCTTGTTAGAATATATAAGACATACATCGATTGTCATTACCTTTATTCGTCTTATCCATTATGTTTTAAACGTAAACACTCATTTTTGTTAAGCAATTCTTTGACCGTGCTATGGCTCACATTTGTTGTTCGGGTATATTTCGTTTGTCGCCAATATATAAATATTGTTACCCAATAGGTGTGTAAAATTAACAAGAGGGCCATGATGGCCCTGAAGTCGCTCAACTGTATAAAGGCCCCCGGAGCGGGGCCAGTTTAAACCCCAGGGCTTTTATTTGAACAAACTTGGTAGACACTTACTAGAAAATGTTTCATGCTTAATATCTAAACTAGCTATTCGGGTTTTTTCAAAGAAAATTTTAAGTTTTTGCTATACACATATAAGGAAAATCAATGTCCCCCGGGGCGGGGCCAATTTTGACCCCCAGGGCTTTTATTTGAACAAACTTTGTAGACACTCACTAGAAAATGCTTCGTGCTTAATATCTTAACTCTAGCTATTTGTTTTTTTTTCAAAGAAAATTTTTAAGTCTTTGTTATACACATATAAAGAAAATGAATGACCCCCGGGTGGGGCCAATTTTGACCCACTAGAAGATGTTTTGTGCCAAATATCTAAGCTCTAGCTCTTTGGGTTATTTAGAAGAGAATATTTAAAGTTTTTTCTTTTTGTTGCCATGGCAACCAGAGTTCTGCATGGAATTTAATTCTTTGAACAATTTTCAAAGGTGACCACCAAAGAAACATTCCTGTGAAGTTTGGATGAAATTGGCTTAGTGGTTTATGAGGAGATGTCATTTAAAGTAAAAGTTTACGGACGGACGGACGACGGACGGACGCCGGACGAAAAGCGATCACAAAATCTCACCCTGTCACTTTGTGACATGTGAGCTAAAAACGGGAAAGAATAGTGAGTGCATTATATCGTTTTGTATAATAATGTCATATTTGAAGGAAGCAATTTGTAAGAATATCGTCATTCAATCGCAGCAGAAGATGTAATTAAGTTTTTTTTTCAGTGCAAAACACTTTCTAACTTTAATTAACCTTCAATTTGATTCGTTTTAGCCAATGATATTATTCAGTTGTATTCCCTTGCAAAATATAATATAATTTTGTCATGCAGGCAACATATTCTATGAAACATTGTTTTTGTGATTGATTTTTATCACACAGATTTTACAGAACATTTTATATATTTGTTCTGAAATATAAAATTTAATGATTTTTGTTTCATAAACATATACCGTATTTTAATCATTGACGCTCTTATTATAATATTTTTTTAATTGATTCTTTTATCAGTTACGGTGATTATTTAAAGATCACGTTTTCCATCTCATTATCAAAATTTGAAAGTGAAATGGAACAAGCACCAAACATTTAAAACAATCTGATAAAAAAATCAGGTCCTAAATAATGCTACAATTAAAGGTGCTGACAGTCACCAATTGACGTTTAACTTGTTTGACCTTTCAACAGCCAATCAACGACTTGATTTAATATTTTGAAAGTATTTTCAACAGTTTCGAAATCAAAATAACCAGAGTAAAGTTCAACATTTTAAAGCTTTGTCGGTGTAGAAAAAAGGCGGCACCCATGTATGACTGGCGTGTACTTTTTGTCTCAATGAATGTTTATGAAAGATTTTATTTGTTAGCTAGAAATAGGTTTGTTTGAAAATCTGTATTAGATAGAAGGCAACTCGTAGTGAGTCATGCTAAGACACAAGATCTTGTCATAAGTCAAATTATATGATAAATTATCATAATATAACAATTATGAAAGTGAAAAAAGTATTCCTTGGTTTGACCCAAAAATTGTTGCTTACTCATGATGCTGTTTATATTAATTTAAAGACGAGGAGTAGATTCTTCCCTCGTGATAACTTTTAAAAATGGATTGACCGGTACATTTTATTAATCGATTTTAACTGAATATCATCATTACACATTTTTGATAGTTCATTCTTAGTTTAAAGTTTTTCTCTTTATAATTTTTATAAAATATTTGATATTTTTGTGTCACTCCTGTTTTATTATTAACCGTGCCATGCTCGTTGCCGGTCGTTCTTGTTTTTGATTTAAGTTTTGGGATGCATTCATGAATGTTGCCTTCCTTCATATGTTTAACAAAGTTGCTTTAGTAAAACTATGCCTTACAACATATTGAAATGTTTAAATTAACCTGCTGGCAACAATTATCTTAAAAAACAGTTGAATTTTATTTTGAACGTAAATGCATCTCTTACCATTTTGAATCAGTGTATACGTAATTATTATCCTGAATAAAAGTCTCAAGAGATAGATAACTGCCTAAACAATCTAGTGATGTTTTCGTATTCTTAACTTGATTTTAATTTTGGAATACACAAGTTTAAACATTTCTTTTGAACTTATATGATGTATTTTATCATGTTGTTTGTTTGTTTCATTTTACGCCTTTTTCAACAGTATTTCAGTCATATAGGCGGGTAGTTTCCTAACCATCGTTCCTGGAGAGTTACACCAGTACTAGACTACCTTCCTCCGCGCTAAACTACCAAAGCTTCTCCCGGGGATCGAACCCACGCCAGAGAGGTAACTGGATTAGAAGTCATCGACTCTGGACTCTAACCCCTCGACCACGGAGGCGGTTTTTATCATGTTAAAAGCAATGAAAAGTATCTCAATCAATCTGTTTAGATTGGTTTTTACATGCAAATATTATGAAATTGTTTTTAATATGTATACTGGCATGCGAGCAGTTCCCGTACAAAAATCGTAGTTACTTAAACATTATTTTTTATTACGCTCACTCACCAAAATTTTAATGTTACACATCACTATTCAGCTCGTTACACAAATCATGGAAATTCCATCATGTTCTAAACATAGAATAACCCTTAGTTATGAGGCCTCATATGGGGTACCGAAATTATCCATTATTTTGTATGAAGAGAAGTAGTTCCCGTACATAAAATTTAACCCATTATAATTATACAATTTTGTTATATCGGACCTATTTTTCAATAATAATTGTTGAACAGACCATTTTCTAAGAGATAAATAGATGTAATTCAGGAAATAGAGCGTAGACTAAACGCTGGTATCAATTACCCGGTACCGTTACCCCAACGCATTCTCATGCAATGGCATGCTTGTATGCATGATATTTTACGCATCAAAGCCATAAAATTATTTAATATAGTAATATTGATCAAAATTCTGATAATTAAACAAGTTTTCACCACATTGCCTACTTATCTGTAAACAGGTGGTATTAGTGGAAAACCCTTTAACAGGCCTCACGTGTAAGTATTTTAGCGCATGCGCGCAAGGACGGAATACCCCAGAGAAAACAAGGTCACGTTTTGACAACGCACAGGTGAAAGTGATTTAAAATGAGACTTTTATACGTACTGCCGAACTGAAACTTAGATTTTGTCTCTTTTATGCATCTGCTTGATTTGAAATGAATTTTTGAAGATTGGAAGTAAAAATCAAGCGTTTAAATGAAAAATACGGGTACTGCTTCTGTACGGGAACTGCTCGCATGCCAGTATTGTAATGTGGTATGTAAAAATGAGACAATAACTATATACATTATAAATTTCACATTTTAAATTTCAGTTGTTATGCAATTGTCTTGAAATTATGTAGGAAGCCAAATGATGTCTGTTTGCACTAAAATACATTTCAACATTTTCATTTTTCTTTACTTCCATAACCATAAAAAACATCATTGATTATTTGAAAGAGATAAACTGGTATTCTAGGATCTAATTGGCTCATTTATAATGTCATTTACAAAGTTTAACATAACATTTTAAGCCTATTATAGCATTCGGCACGATATGGCCAGCTATGTGTTGACGTTCCGTAAAAAATCCAAACAAACAAACAAACAAAAACTTCCATAAGATATAAGGAACTAATTGACCATTACGCTATATGAGTGCGTGTCTTTAGAAAATTTTCGTCTTATGCGTCATATTAACTTCAGTCCACAGGAAAGACATCATGTTAAGAACAGTACTGATTAAAGTAGAGGGACTTTTATAATTGTCATGACATTTTACGAACAAAATAATGTGTTCATCAGTTATCAATGGATCAATGGAGAACGAAATCAAATTGACGTTTAGTATACAGTTTCATTTAATGGATTAATTGCTAAGAAAGTTCATGATAAATCTCGTATTTCCAGTTTACATGTTTATACGATATTTCTAGGTTTCATAAAATGACATTATGCTCATTTTATACTTTCAATTTGAGTTGAATTAGTTATTCATTTCAGGCAATTGACTATTTTACTAGTGATTTACAAATTATTTAAAATGAAAGATATTTTGGATAAAATATGAAACTACCTAAGCATATTTTGAAACTCCTTATAAAAATAGATGTTACTGATATATTCCGGAAGAATTTTTAGTAATTTCCCTTGATCACGGGGATTAAGTAGGAAACATATATCGATTTTTGAATGCATTGTTGTAGAATAATGCACGATACGAGTTCAAATGCGTAGGACTGATAGGTCTGATTAATTAATGCCAAAACATGCATTAATATTACTTCTTTAATGCAAACAAGTTAATATCTATTTTCATCCTTACAGGCTATTGAAAAGGATAATTTATAACAATATATTGACTGCACTGAGCGTTAGGACTTTTTCCAACATACTGTGGTTTATTGAGCTTTTGTATTTAATGGACATGGTAGACTTATTCTGTTTGATAGGGGATAGGGGAATCGTGTTAATTTTGTTAGAATGATAAGTTTTGCTTAGTAAGATAAATAATTGAACACAACTGTAGCAAAGTTATTTTGACTTTGACCTATGTACTCACATTTTTCATATTGATTGGCAAAATGTTACTTTAACACAAAATGCCACTTTTTAAGTAAGACTCAGCGATAATTTTTAGGTTGTTTACCGATATAAATTATTTCGTTTATTGGTACTGATATCATTTACAATTCAGAATCTCTAAAATCAGCAGACACACCCTATTGCCGTCATGTTAGATAGTGTCGTTGCTATAAAATATCACTGTTATAAACGCACGTATTTCATTTATTATGTCCATATATTATTTATGAAGACACTAAGAAATTATATGATCATTTACTGAAATCAATTCTTTATATGATATAGAAAATACATGGTTGATGTCGGGATGGAGAAGGTTTATCCGGTGAGCGAGAAAGTGTATCTTGGCGAGCTTTAGCGAGCCAAGATTCACTTTCGCAGCGAAAAGCCGGATAAACCTTCTCCACCCGACAGCAACCATGTATTTGATTTATCCTGCTTTTTATCATGTTTTTAGAAATAATTAAATGGTTTCATTCTTATTTTTTCCCCATAAAATAGCAAATCTAATATGCCCATTTTTGGTTTTTTGCCTGGCTAATATGTGACTGTCATCATATAACGTAATGACTGGAGATAGATAAGTTTATCCGGCAAGGCTTTATCCAGGTGATGATATTGACAGTAGCAGGATAAATATTCTTAGGAAGACTGGATAAATAAAAAAGTAAATATTTGAAGGTGCAGTATGCCTTAGAAATGTTTACAATTACCGCCTCCGTGGTCCTTGGGTTAGAGTCGATGACTTCTAATCCAGTTACCTCTCTGCCTGGGTTCGATCCCCGGGAGATGCTTTGGTAGTTTAGCGCGGAGGAAGGTAGTCTAGTACTGATGTAACTCTCCAGGAACGACGGTTAGGAAACTACCCGCCTATATGACTGAAATACTGTTGGGAAAAGGCGTAAAATGAAACAAACAAAGAAATTAACAAAATTAGTTGATCCTTGCTTAACTTTTTGGACGTCAAAAATAAAACTGCTTTTGCGATATATAAATCAAAGCGTTTCTTGGGTTTAACAGGTCATTAAAAAGTAAGTAGTCATTTCAGAAAAAGAATCATTGTATTGTGTTAATGCACACTGGATTTTAATATATAGATATCTGATATCGAATGTATTGGTTTAAATTACAATGTGGTGAGAATAATTTAAACAGAAAACGAAAGGTAATAGAAAGATATTCAAAATATTTGCAGCACGAACAGCTGTTTATCAAATCGTCTTTTTATTTATACTTTCCGTGTTTCTAGCTACAATTAAATGTCTTATTTGAACACTTACGTGTTTTTGAATTGGCATATGGAAGGAAACATTAAGTGCTTAATAACTTAAATATAGAAGATTTTTTTTTCGATTAATGTACGCCTGCATTGAATTTCATTGCCATATCTTTTTCATTTTTAGATACTTGGTAAGAAGCTATTTCACTTCAGTTCCTGCGTTTCGGAGGCCGACATGTTAAAAGTGATGTTTAAACTTTTTTTGCGTTTGCTTTGTCTGAAAAACTGACATTTATGTTTTACGTTTTAGATATGAAACGGCAATGGTAAATATTATTACAATTATTATCTTGTATAATTTTGAACGGGCTTTAAATGCTTTCCGTATGGCTATCATAGAATGTGACAAAAAAGCAAAACATTACAAATGTTTACCAAACAACAAAAGAAACTTCATATAATCAGAAAATAACGTAACAATTATGTCTTATGATGGATGCAAGGCGATAATTTATATGATGATTTCCATTGAATAGCATTTAAAAACATTTTATTTATAATATAATTTGATAAAAAGGATAAATCTATGAATATTTGAGTGAAAAAATACCTTAATGTGTTGATTTCATAGGCAAATAATAAGTTTCATACATTAAGCGAAGCATTAAAATTCATATCGCTGTGTTTAGACAAAACAGTAAGTTGTTTATGTTTGAAACATACCTGGTTAATCCATTATGGAAATTTGATAACCCTGAAGCTGAAATTTCATGTTTATGTTTAACTTTAAGGTGACATAATGCTCACTTTTTCTCTGTTTTTCGAGTTTAATTTTAAGTTTCCAAAGATTGGTTTAAAAAATGATGACTGTAATGAAAAATGTTTATGATGTAATATAAAAAAACTACGTTAAAAAGTTATACAAAGAAGTCCAAATCTTTTTAAGAATTAAGCGCTACCGATATATTTTGACATTTATAGACATTTCGGTTAGTCAGGTTGATATTTTTCTGTAGAATGTAAAGTAGAACACATGAAACAGGAGCCTCCAACTTTTTCAATTTTGTCGTGTTTGGCTTTTTTTTGGGTTTCTGGTTTTCTCTATTCAACTTAGCTAACCGTTCTGTCTGAAATAATATACGGAAGGCCAACTGAGGTCCTTCTCCACAAGTATATCTGGAAAGCTGCCATATGACCTGTACAGTGGACATAAAGCCACCCCCCCAAAAAAAAAGAAAGAAGAAAGGGGAAAAAGATGAAGGAATACACAGAAAATGCAAAATTAGATCAACAAACAGCTAACAAGTAGAATTTTTTATACAAACTATTGGCATTATATTAAAACTTTAGGTACTTGAGATATATTAGAATTGGACATTTAAAGATTTTATCTTTCAATGCGTCTGCAGATGAAACTTTAAAAACAATTTGAAAAACACATTTTGCTCTTGGAAATTTAAAAAATACCAAGTTTTGGGGCAGGGAAAGGGTACTGTAAATAATGCTTATTTCCCTGTAAAAATTTAATTTATGTTTGGTTTTTATAGGGAATTTCACTTACTTTATAACCCAGAAAATTGTTTTTTGGGGGGCCGACAGATCGGGTTAAAAAAAAATAATTTTTTATCCCACTTTATCCTTAAATTAAAAATTACATTGATATGTAATATGATGTAAAAAAAATAAAATAATAGGAAAAAGGCACTTTACTACTTTAAAAAAAGGGAAACAAAAAATTTGATTTAAACAAAACATGTAATTCTTAAAAATCGAAAACAATTCAGCTTTTTTTTCCCAAATTTGTGAAAAAAAATTTCGCATAAAAAACTTGGAGGTCGATTAATACTCTTAAGATATTTACTTTGTTTTTTTAGAAAAAAACATAACTTTATGCCTTTTTAGTGAAAGTATCCTGTCAAATGAATATCATATCACTTGCTCATTATTTGAGGTTTAAAGATTGAAAGTCTAATCTCTAAGAAGTCAAATAATATACAATACTTTTAGCTCTGAATGGAATATAGTACGCAAATAAACCACAGTACTGGTATATATATATATTTTCTCAATTTTATATGTAAATGGGGTTACATATTCTACATATTTTCATTTCATATGAAACTTGTGACATTTTAATTATTCTCTTGAATATTCTATTGAGGTTCTTGTAATTATTCTGTACGGAACAGTGACTATACGAGGAAAAGATCTGTGTAGTACTTATAGTCTGTGAAGGCTGCAATAAACATCATGGAAATCAATGATAAGCACATTAGAGTATTAGATAAATATGTGTGTGTCATTTATGATCGACTGTCGAAGACTAGCAATGATTTCAACTTCAAAAAAATTGTGTGTCTTATATATATATATATACAGTGTTGGCATAAATGAAATAATAAAAATTAGATCTCCTATAAGAAAAGTTACAATGCTAAAAATAAAAACGCGACAAGACCCCTATCCGATAGCTAATGATTAAACACATGTGTGCTAAAAAGTTAACACGCCATTCGTAAATTGTATGCAGAAAATTAGAAAGGGCATCAAATATTTCACACTTATTTTTTGAAAAACGAAAATCACTATCACATGTCCGTTTACATATTCAGAGTAGTGCAGCATAAAAAATTATTATTATCTCTACTTTGATGTAAATATATGGATATACTTTTGGCTGAAGACACGGAGAAAATAATTACACGAAAGTTTTAAAATTATATATTTATTGTTTTTTTCAACTTACCTCCCAACTAACTTTAATGTTATCTTTTATACAAATGAGTTAAAATACGTAAAAATATATCAAAGTCTTGCAAACTGCCTTTACAAACGGCGTTAAAAACGTTTTTAAGAAAACCTGTTATTTTTTTATTCTGTAATGAGATTATCGGATATGTAAACTTCACTTGAATAAACTGAAAATTATAAAATCTAAAATGCAAGCAACAGGTAAATGTTTTACGTCTATTATGAATGGATGAAACTTGATATGTACTTGATAGTTACAAGAATGCAGCATATACATATTTTATCTTTTATCTACATATTGTAGTCTGTTTGAAACATAATTAACATTTTTTTAATCTAGAGACTTTTTAAAAGTTAATCTAAAATTAAATCTACTGTGCACTTGAATGTATTATCGCATGAAGTTGAATTAGACAACAGACAACGCAAGCAGATAGTTCTTGTAAACGAAATAAAAATAACACAAAAAACTCCCAAAAAAAAACCATCTGTTCAATATTTGAAATCTAATACAATAACATTGCCATTGGGAATATATAACTATTTGTTAAGACACTGCGTATCAGTTGATTTTTAAATATTACATTTTTATTCCTGAAATTTAGTATTCATTGTAATCTAGACAAACAATATTCTCATTAAAAGCACATATATGTATTTGTACATGAAATGACATCTGGCACTGAAAGCAATTTACCACTACAAAATATTTAAGTTTTAAAACTATCAGTAAACAACAATACACATCAATATGGAAGCATATGGCAGAAAGGCATTGGATTTACAAACACAAATTCACTAAAATGGAGGGAATTATCGTACATTTGGTCCTTGGAAAGAATGAGATTTAGAAATATTAATAATTAAACATAACCTATTTTTAACAGATTACAATAAAAATGCAACAGGAAACAGATGGCTACAAAAATATTAGAAATTCTTTTGAATTAATTCGATCATCTTCACCATAATTCTTAAGCAAATGAAAGTTCATAAGCAAATTTGGATAATGGTAATAGTAATATTAGCTGCAACAAAACTTCCTAGTGCATTTGAAGTTTTTACTCAATTTTTTTTCCGAACAGAACAACAAAAACAATATTTAAGTTATTTAATTGAAAAAACAATATTTTAATGAATAACACTTATTATTATTAAGTACAATATGTCACGGTGATATGATTGTAAGTTAAAACACGTACAAATTTAATGGCTCGAAGGGTCTTTCCTTTCCGGAATATTAAGACTGATCTTTATTTTTCATTGTTTCCCTTACATGTAATCAAATATTGTCTTCTTTCAGTTGCGGCCTTTCCAACAAACGAAATTAAGGCATGCAGTCCATTTTATGCACTCACAAAATTTATATTTAATGATGAAAAAACATCACAGACTTATCCTTCCAAAAGCGCGATTGTGTTTCCCAACTGCTGTATTGAGCAATGCTTTATCTATAAGCAATGATAAATTTAAGTTTTCGGTGTTTATTTTAGTTTTTATTTTGTAAGTAAAATGGAATGAAAGACGTTTATCGTTTTATAATATATTTACCTAGCAATCTTGATTGTATTGGTTTTGACTTTAAAAGGATATATTACATCTTTCAGTTTGAGTACTAATATAATACAAGTACCTTTTACAGACCTAAAATGGACTCCATGTATTTAAACATTCTGAAATACCAAGTTTAATTAAATTTAGTTCTTTTTATTGGTTCCGTTTATTTGACTGAAATTTGAAAAGTAATATTAACTCACATTAGTGCACAGTTGAACTTTTGTAAGATTTCTTTATATCACATTTATTCGTGGAGAATTGTTAGTCTTTAATAAGCATTCGAGGATTCATTTGCGTTGAAATAAGTGTAACTCGTTAAAATCAATCGGATTTGACAAGGAGACAGATGATTACAAATGACAGCTCCTAAATGCTTACACTTAACCCTGAAATTACATGTTCAAATGTTAATTGTAGGAAATAATGACAGAGTAGATGTAATTATTACACTTTGCAGACATCCATCAGGAAAATTGTTAGGCGCAGTCTATGAATTATTATGTGCAGCGAAATAAAGCGAACACTAGGAAAGTCTTAGAAAAAATAGGTATGTCGTAAAAGTTATCAGAACGAATGTGTTTTACAAAGATGCAGGTAAAATTTGTTAACATGTGATCAATATCACTTTAGTATTTTATAATATTATTATAAAACTATTTAAGAGAGCAAATATAAACTTTGGAAATATAGACAGGATACTTATTTTGATTTAATATTTCCAAGAACAAAATTGTGTCATTTAAACCAGGCAAACACGGCTTTTGGATTGTTAGTGTATTATAATGCGGACATATTTATAGTTTTTAGAAATTGGTTTCACAAAATCTTTCAAATAAGAAATGTATACAAAATAATTACTTGCTGTTATAGAAGTTCTTTGATTTTATTATAGTTTATTGCAAAACCATGCATGTAAATGTTATCTCACCGGAAATACATATAGGCAATGATCCTAAGCAATATTTGATGTTTCTTTTCTATTACACTTAGTGACACTTATTTACAAATAGTAGACAGCTTAAAAGACGGATATTAACTCCAGTGTTCCTTCCTGGTGCATAAGAACATTTTGCCTCAAGAACATAATTTGTCGTTTTAAAAATCTCAAATAGTATTTTCTATCAAACGCCCTGATGTTCTCGGTAATTATTGTCATGAAAAAAAAGACAAGTAGTGGGAGTTTATACATATTTGCTTTTCCAATGGCAATTTAACATTTTACATGTTTTGAATTAAAAGTGATCCTGATAATCTAAATTCAATCAATATTTTGCAATTCAAATTAAGAAACTACAGTATGAAAATGTCAAAACATTACTGAATATCCTTTTCAAGAGAAAGCTGATATAATTGTAAATTTATGTCATTGATTATGAAACTGAAACAATGACAAGATTATTTTGTCTTATAAAACGCCCAAAAACTAGTATTACTAGAAAAATATCATAGTTTCTTTTTCTAACGTTTAATGTGTATTATTAACTGTTTACTTGCTAAATTCTGTTGTTGTTTTTCTATGTGTCTATATTTTTATCTTCTTTTTTTCTATCTGTTTTTAAACTTTGCTGTCGTTTCCATGTAACTTTATAAAAAATGTAAATGTTATGCTACAAAGAGATAGAATAGAATAATTTAATATATCTAGGTTATTTGCAAGAACGATTTACATAAAAATTAATTACATATATTTTATAGTTTATATTGTTTTCAAAAGAAACACTAATGTTCTTCAGAATTTCATTTACTATTCAAATGTATGTCTACTTAAAGTTATTGCATTTTTTAGACAAAAGATGATTTAATTTTAAAAGTTAAAACAGTATTTACAGTGTTTTTACAATCATTAGGATTGTTGGGTCTTAAAAAGTTTAAATTTGTCTTAAAAGAAAATAATTAAAAACGTATTCATAAAATAATATTTCATAAATTTAATGCTTTATTATGTTTTCTCCTGAAAACACGATGCTCATCAACATTTTGTAGCAAGATTATAACTTTTCCTGCATACCTTTTATTGCTTTTCCATTACACTTGTTGACATACCCTTACAAATGGTAAATTGCTTAAGGTGACAACAGACACTTTCCGTGGTACTCACATAAATGTCATTTAAACCAACTTATTTAAGTAATAATTGTTATTTATTTAATCTTTGTGCATTAAATGTCGTTGATCATCATAAAAAATAACATATTTGAAAAAAATGCCTTTGTAAATGATTGATTTTTAATAAAAATCCTAAAATTTTAAATCGTCATAGCAAAGTCATTTTTTATTTTTTTGTCATCAAACTTTTGGAAAATAAACATACTTGTAATATCTGGGGAACCGTGTCTCAAATTTTTTCTATCTTTTCTCAAAAAAATATTACGTAACGTCAAACATTTTATGCGACTTTTTTCACCATACATATTACGTAATTAAAGATAATTAAGTCGCTGATTGAGCAAACAAAAATCCCTGACACGGTTCCCTCTGTAAATGAATTCCCTTCATGTGCTTTAAACCGCATGATAATTGCTTGATTATTAAAAACGTTATGCCGATTCAAAGTTAGTCCGACCCGCATCAAACGAAGTGTCATAAATCGGCTGTTCTCTCTCGGACCCCTACATTTCACGCTAAATAATTGCATAATACACAAATATCGCACCAGAGAGGGTCACAAGTTGCAGTAACATACTCTAACAACATTTTATGATCCAGTGACATCTGACCAATTAAAAAGTTGCTGATTAATATCAGTTTATAACAGAAATTTCTTCAAATCTTAACGTGATTTACCGTCTGTCTGGTATCGGTCGCACATGTCACGTGACTTTCGGTAAAATTTGAGGCACTCGGTGGGGGGAAATGGAACGTATTTGCGCACCGCTAGCGGGGTATTTAATTGTTTCACTTTTGAAGTTTATTATTATTATCATCAGCATTATTACTATATTATAGCAGTGTCAATCTGTCTGTGTATTCGTGTATGAAATTCCGTTAAAATATAAATTAAAATAACAAAAATCTGAGCTTCTGTACAAATAAGAACGGGATTTTTTCCTCCAAATTGATATAAATGCTTCACATATTTTAATAGAAATAAAAGGTATCACTCGATCATTATGATCTGACCTTCTTGACTTCTATTATCATGAATACACGTATCATATATGCACGACATAGAGATCCAGTTTCTACTGGGATATACAATAAATTTCATACTTTGTCCTAGGTTTATTAGTAATGTGTTCGATTTACTGGCGAACAATTCATTCAAATCATTCACTGATAATATATTTTATTATCTTTTTTTATCGATTCATAGAGAAATAATCATCCTTAGACAACCTAAAATGGTTTAGTTATTTGTCAGGTACACCTGTCATACCACAAGTCGTATAGGCGTTCACATAAAAAATATTGTCTGTTTTTGTTGTTGTTTTACTTGACATTGTTAGAAAACGAGGTTGAATGTAAAGCATCCCTTGAATCCGTACAAAAATCCATAAACTCAATGTAATATCTATCAGATTAACGGGACAGACAAATTATTTTCACACATTATGGATATTTTAGCAACTATATTTTTTAATCAACCCCGTGGTCGTGCGATTTGCCGCTATGCTTAATTAATTTTGTTTCATACATTATGTTACGTACACTGGCCGACAATTTCTTACCTTATAAAAAAGGCTTTATAAAAGGTAGACGATATTCATAAAGATGTACGGTATTTGTACGATACATGAATTACGAGTAGTATGGACCAGCATAGACCGGTAATTCACGCATATATGGAACTACCGATTTCCCTCATTGGTGCCTCAACAGGGGGCGGAGCGTTATCGATAATTGACAGGTTACGCGAATAGCAGATAAAAATGGTACAGGTACCGTTTTAAAACGTTCAAAAACACATTTTTTGGACTAACTGCTTCCAAAATTAAATCACGAATGTGTTTAGAAAAGGTTGATAAATCTACTAAGCAAAAAATCTCATTTTAGGTATTTTCAGTGATAATTGACTCCGTTGTCACCTTAAAAGACGGAAATTAACTTCATTTTTTTCCTTGAGCATTTGAATCATTTTCCTTAATTTATTGGCAGTGGCACACAATTAACCACGTCAGAACTCTAAATATGTGTAATCAAACGCACTTATGTCATAATCGTTATACTTTTTTAACAATTAAGGACTGAAATCTTTACCTATAATAAATTTAATAATGATCAACAAAGATTATTTGGAAGAATAAGAAAATATGTAATAACTATCCATCAAGCAAAACTGACAAAGGGACTTATTTTTTCTAACTAATGATAGAATCAAGTTCTGTTTATTCTATGATAAATTTAAATTGTACATATTTCGAGAACATGGATAAATACATGTATAATAAAAAATGGAATAATTAATAACATTTTCAGCATACTGAAATTGTGATAAGTATTTAAATTATGAATTTTGATTTGCGATTTCTTGGTTATTATGTGACAGCTGAAACTACTGCAGGTTAATATCAGTGACATATTAGAAAATAAATAAACCTAAAGAACAGTCGAAGCGGCCTAGATTGAAAACGTTGGAGGCTAATCTGTGGATCAGGATGCTCGATACTTACGACTGCTCGAACATAGTCGCAGAGTTACGGCATTATTTTAGACTTTTTTCATGCTATCGTATTAATAAAACGCGACGTTAGTGTAAGATCGGAACCAAATCTTAGGTAAGACCGTTGATAATACGACACCTATATCTTTTATTGCTGAATTATCTTAAAGCCTGTGCTATTGATTCAGCCTGTTTATGGACGACAATGGTAAATGGAAGCTACATTCCAAGCCCGATAGCGCCGGCTAAATAAACATGAACTGTTGAATTTTTTATTTTAAATTAATTTAGACATATCCTGTGTGTCAAACAGAGCTTGAAACAATTTTCACTTTTTTCGGCGTTAATTAGGGTTCCATCTCTTTGATCGAATATGTTCAAGCCGAGATTAGCACAATAAACATTAATTTCAAAATTCAAAGCAAAACTAGATCATTATCTAAATTTTTGAGATAATCTTTACGCCAAAGTAAATAAAGCCTATAAAGTGAAGTATGTTTCTTCAAATTGAGCTACTTTGGAATTTAAGCATAGGTTTGCAATATAAATAATCTTTAGCTCTTTCTAAAATTTGATTATTTCGAGGAAATTGAAAACAGTTAGAATTCATTTCTTTGCAATTACTAGAACTATATTGTTTAAGCGGGGTTTATACATGTAACATATACTGTTTAACTGTTTATATTAAGGGGGAAAAATAAGTTTCTCGATGTTATGACATACAATTTATGAATTTTACGCATTCGTGTGATCACTGTTTTAATATTTACAACATATCTAAGACTTATCTTAAATTAAATTATGATAGTTAAAACATATGAAACAGCGCAAAATATAGTAAGAAATTATGCAAAACAAGTTTTACCATGACGGGATATCTTTTAAAAAGCTGATAATTTCTGTTATTTTGCTTTCCACAGCGCATGTTGTTGAAGTAAACGATAAGTCTTAATATTAAGTAAGTCACACTCAGATGTAGTACGTTATCTAACGATTAAAAAATTAAAATGTTTATATACACGTGTATACATATTTCTGCTAGCCAAAAAGCTTTTATTTGTCATTTAATCATTCATTAGCTTTATAAATGCATTTGATCATTAACGAAATGATAAAACAACAACGTGATTAAGGTGATTATGTAGGTTTGGGAAGAGAGATTTCTTCTTTTCAATGGGATACCATTCATAATGATGACATAGACATCTATACACAGCAATTAACAGACACAATCAATCTCATTGCTGCTAAATATATACCTAACAAAATAGTCGCAATACGCCAATCATCACCACCATGGATGCATAATGAATTAAGGAAACAAATCAGAAAACGTAAACGCGCATACGATAAAGCACAAAAACAACACAAACTCCACATCACTGGCAACTTTACAGGCAGATAAGAAATAAAACAACCACGTTACTCAGACAAGCAAAGCAGCAACAAACACAGAAACTTGCATACAAACTTAAAAATGAAAATTTATCACCTTCAGATTTCGGGAAAATTTTAAAACAACATATATCAACTTCGAAAAGAAACAAGTTTATACAACTATTAGAAGATAATGGAAACATTTTAACTTCCGAATATGAAAAAGCCAACCTTCTTAACAAATTCTTTCATTCACAGACATTACTAAATGATTCCAATAAGATAATCCCCAACATGCATTTACATTCAAATAAACCACAGTTAGAAAAGATAGTAATCACACAGGAGGAAGTAATAGATAATAGATACATTAAAGTCATTAACATTAGGAAATGCAGCAGGTCTCGACATGATCAACAACAGAGTTCTTAAAGAACTATCTCAAGAATTGGCACATCCACCTTCTCATCTTTTTAATAAATAAATAGAAACTGGTAAGGTCCCATCTCAATGGAAGCTGGCAAATGTCTGTGCTATTTTTAAGGAAAATGATCCCACTATTGACTCTAATTATAGGCCGATCTCTTTACTAAGTACAATCAGGAAAGTGCTAGAACGTATAATTCACAAACACGTTTTTAATTTCTTTATATCTAATAACTGCATAACACCTTTGCAATCTGGATTTATAAAGAATGATTCAACAACCAATCAAATAGTTTCTATCTATCACATATTTTGTCAAGCTCTAGACGAAGGAAAAGAAGTCCGTGCTATCTTTTGCGATATTTTCAAAGCATTTGACCGCGTCTGGCACCGTGATCTCTTCATAAACTTAAAGTAAATGGCTTATCTGGTGTTCTTCTTAACTGGCTTCAGGATTATCTTTATGGACGCTCTCAGCGTGTTGTACTTTACGTATTCCGAAGTCCTACCAATATGTTCCGGTGTTCCACATGGTTCTATTCTTTGTCCTCTACTCTTTCTTGTATAAATTAAAGACATTGTTGAGGATATAAATTCAACCATTCGACTCTTTCCTGATGATACTAGTCTCTACATTATTGTCGATGAGCCACAACGCATCTGCTAATATCTTAAATTCTGACCTCTGTAAAGTTTTGAAATGGGCTAATGACTGGCTTGTCGATTTTAACCCAGCAAAAACTGAATGTCTTCTTATTTCTCGTAAGGTAAATAAACCGTTTTATCCACCACTATATATAAACAATGTCCCAATCCAAGAAGTAAATGTCATAAGCATTTGGGTGTTACCTTTTCAAGTGACGGATCTTGGCATGAGCATGTGGAAAATATTAAAACTAAATCTTGGCAGAGAATAAGTATCATGAGAGGTCTCAAATTTGTGCTTGATCGAAAAGCCTTAGAGATCATTTACACTGCCTTCATTAGACCCTTACTTGAATATTCGGATGTTGCCTGGGACAATTTGTCTTATCATGACGAACAAAAACTCGAAAAATCCAACTTGAAGCTCTTCGTATTATCTCTGGTTGAACTAAATTTGTGTCTATCCAAAATCTGTATGAAGAAACCTGCTTCCAATCGCTTAAGGAACGACGAAAAAAGCACAGATTAACTCTTTTCTATAAAATGTCAAATAACCTATCACCCTCTTTTCTTACAACATTAGTTCCAAACCATGTCGGAAGTACCACAGCCTACAACCTAAGAAATGCAGAAAACCTAAGAAACTTTCAATGTAATACTCGCCTATTTTCTTCTTCATTTGTTCCTCAAACAGTTACTGATTGGAACCTTTTATCTCTTGAAGAGCGAAATACACCAACTCTTAACAATTTTAAATCCAAACTCAACAAGGAGATAAGGAAGGTTCCAGTTCATTTTTACTATGGAGACAGAAAATTGCAAATCCACCACACACGCCTTAGAAATCACTGCAGTTAAACGACCACCTATTCTTAAAAAAACCCATCATAAATAGTCCCCTTTGCACATGCGGTGAAACCGAAACAACATATCACTACTTTTTCAGATGTTTACTATTTGAAACACAAAGAATACAGCTAATTGACAATATCAATGCACTTGAAAATGCAACCCTTACACTTTTTCTTGTCTTATATGGTGATAGTAACAACCCACAAATCAACAAATTTGTCTTTGAATATGTTCACTATTATATACAACAGACAAAGAGATTCTCATAAAGAGGCCCACACAATCCATATACCGTAAGCAACCTAAAGCTCTCTCTCTACCTCCCCCCATCTCTCTCTCCCTCCCCCTCTCTCTCTCCCTCTCTAACTAATTCTATACCGATTTTTATTGTTTCTTTTTTCATGAAATGATAAACTATTTGCTAAATTTTCTTTTAAAATTTCTAAAAAAGCTTCTAGCTTTCTACTCAGTCCTATTTGCATTTTATTGTAATATATTGTGTATATATATTTTTGACTGAAATAAAATATTGTTTAAACCAAACGTTTGAGCACAATATTGATACATGTACATTATGTGTATATATCTAAATACATTGTAAATGATTACAAATAAGGCTACCGTAAGCAACCTAAAGCTCTCTCTCTACCTCCCCCCATCTCTCTCTCCCTCCCCCTCTCTCTCTCCCTCTCTAACTAATTCTATACCGATTTTTATTGTTTCTTTTTCATGAAATGATAAACTATTTGCTAAATTTTCTTTTAAAATTTCTAAAAAAGCTTCTAGCTTTCTACTCAGTCCTTTTTGCATTTTATTGTAATATATTGTGTATATATATTTTTGACTGAAATAAAATATTGTTTAAACCAAACGTTTGAGCACAATATTGATACATGTACATTATGTGTATATATCTAAATACATTGTAAATGATTACAAATAAGGCTACGTTATGCGTTGGTCATTGAGTGCTAAAACAGTTTTAATCATAAACGCATTGTTTTAAATTAAATACTTCAACTTAAACCTAATTTTCAAGCTAGTGTAAGTTTTTGTTGTGTAAGCAAAATAAAACTTAAAATTTTAGTATCTTTTTGGGATTGAAACACTTTCTTTAGTTCCTATTAAACGTTGTGACCCGTGGATAAAATTGGTAATATTAAAAAAAAACACAAATATTCCCCGCTTCTTAATTTCCTAGTGGATGTGGAGTTTAATTCAATTATTTTAAAACAGAATAGCCTTATAATGTTTGAATTCTTAAATGGCAAATAAAACCAATCAATCGATCTATTTGAATGAAAATGTTTCTATGTTATATTTCATGAAACATGTGATCTGTAACGACAGGGACGCTTTGCATGCGTTAAAGATTTACGTTTACTAAGGTAATAATCAACATCATTAAAGATTTATTGAAATAAATCATTTAATTATTGTCTGGTTCTTTATATATTAATCAGAAATCAGGAACCGATCACATTATAATCAACAAAGGTTTTCACAGTGATAGATTTACGATATATTTTTAGCGCTTCCTAAAAATGAAACAGTACAAGGAAGGACAACATATTTGCCTTTTCATGTTTATGAATAGTAATAGTAAATGTAGTGGAAAATGGAAGTTACCGTTCATATCCACACAGCACCGGCTGAAGCAGAGCTCAACATTTAAACATGAAATTGATGAATTAAGTATTTAGAAACACCCGTAAAATTGTTCATAATGCAATTATTATGGACTTTTAAATTACATGTATGAAGAATATGTTCCATGTCATTAAACAGGTTTAGAAATTTATACATATTGTCTTTTTACGTGCCATGTCATAAGAAAAGGTTCAAAAAAAATTTAAATGTCATATTTTACATGTTATACTTTACAACTTTAAATTGTCGACAAAAGATAAATATTTTTTATACCGGAAAATAATGCAAATTAGTTCTTTAGAATATATATTAAGTTGAATTGATATATTGTAATATTTTCATGAACACGTATCATGTATGTGTATTCTTATTTTGCAATGTATTATATAGGAATATAGATTAAAATTGTCATAACTTTAGATCACTTTGTTTAATTTATATATTGCAACCAAATAAATGTATATTACTATAGTATATAAATAGACAACATTTGATGTTTGTGATTTGTATATTATCATACATGTATAATTTATATTAATATATAACATATTAATATAGACTCTACACGAATTTATTGCAATATATTTATCGTAATTTATCTAATATTCAAAAGTTCCTAAATTTCCTACGTTTTACGTACTTTATTTCTTCTTTTTACTTCCTGAATGCGTGCAAAACGAAAGCATTTCCGTTCCTTCTTTAGATACAAAATGTTTCATGTGTCTAAGAGTTTTGATATTGAACTAAATTTGAGATAATTAAGTCTTTAAGTATACAAGAGCTCATTTTCGCTGAAATAAGTATAATGTCTTTCAAAAGCTTTCTGACTTAACAAGTAGACAGATAATAACTAATGACAGCTGCTAAATGCTGACACTTAAGTCTGAAACTTCATCTTTAAATATTATTTGTAGGAAATAGCCAGAGCCGATGCAATTATCACAGTCTTTGCAGACAATTGTCTTGCATAATCATTAATTTTATACTATGATTAAAACTGTTGTGTAAACTATCGTTTGAATAGAATTTATTATCTACAATAGTTTTTCTTCTATCTTACATTGAAGTAAATCTGTTGATTTTTTTAATCTTTAAAATGTCGTTAGATTCCTTAACTTTGAAATATAGGTATGTACTCTTAAAAGCTTGTTTTGAAGACTTAACTTAGCAAAATTGGTTTGCATAATTATGCCCCGGAAACTTTAATTAATGATACAACTTTTCAAAATGAATAACTTACTACACACAATTTTATTTACATCAATCTTAACCCTAAAGCAATGAATATATATTGATAGTGAGGATGGTTTTCATTTTCATTTTACGTCAGTAGGTTATTTTTTGAAATAAAGATTTCCATCATATCAAAAGTAGATATGCTCAATGATGACATTGCATGTAATGATTGATTTATTTCATGTTCAGTTACACCTGTTTACTCCTACTTATGAATTGTTAATGATATTTCTGTCGTATATGTATAAACATAAAATAATTGATGTTATAATTTGCTCATTTAAAAGAACTATAGATTGTCGGTTTAGTCATGTAAAATACAAAAATTCACATAATTTGATTCATTTGCAGGATAATATGTTTCACAAGGAAAAATAAATATGAACACCACCATCTAGATAAGGCATTTCATTTTAAAAGTGAAAAAATTCGTCTCAATTGTTTCAGAAAATCAGAAACTGATATGTATGACGGAACTATATATACGAAGTAGGTATTCTCTTCATGTTCAATGTTCAATTCAGTTGAAAGTAATGTACTTAGTCATACGTTTTTTGTTTGTTTGTTTGTTTTTTGTCCGTTACCAACAAGAAATTTACAAACATATATAAATATGAACACCTCTAGGTTACATTGAAAATCTCATTTTGCACCATAGGAAGAAATAATTTGGTACATTAACGTATGAAGAATAATTGAGATTTGTTTTAAATTGGTGATGAGCGTTGTTTATTTATTAAACTAAATACATTTTTGTGAATGAAGAAAATAACAAACTGTAAATTATGCAAATGAAATGTTTTATGTCAAGTCTTTTTTGTATCTAGTTAATATATTCCATACACATGTAAGCAAACGATGCAAGATCCTTAATAGCTGTGTGAATTACTAGAAAGTATTGAACAATGTCCTTTAGCACATACATTGATTATTTGTTGATTATAAATCTGAGTTGATAGAGTCTTTAGCATTTCAACTATAACTGTAATGAACATAGAAATTAGTTTACCCTAAAGAACATCAAGAACAGCAAAACTAATGGTTGCAACAGGTTTCGTTTGATTTAAATTGTGCAAAGAGAGCCGAGTTACCTCCAAGATTTCGTCCATGTCCCTAGCACCGGCTTATGTACAAACCAACAATTAAACATAAAGATTGTGGGTTAATTTCAATCTTAATTTAGAACAATTTGCAGATTAGTTCATACGAACAATTTGCAGATGAGTTCATACGAACAAATTGCAGATGAGTTCATACGTCGGTAATCTCGGTAAACATTGAACCCTTAATGTGAAATATGCTTGCCATTTCCTGAATAAAGGCAAATAGTCAAAAGTAAAATAATGCGTGTGTCCTAAAATAGAATGAGCGAATTTAAATAATATGCAATTCTGAAAGAGGATATTGCATGAGAGTAGGTTTAATACTAAGTGTAATGAACGAGATAAATAAAACCATATTATGCGAACCTCTTACCTCGAGCCCCTGGCGGGCATAATATTGCTTTATTCAAAGTGTTCATTGAATTAAGTATTGAATCGTCACAAAATTAATATTCTATTCATCACATATTCAAAATAAGCAGCTTTACAGTCAAACAGAGCCATTTTGCATTGACACGCCTATATTGAAACGCTTACATCTGCTCGCTTTTACGCTATGTTTGTAGTAACATAGGCCTTTGCGCATATAAACACCAATCGTGCAATATTCTACAACAATTCTCTCTAAAATCTATATGTTCTTCTTAATTAATACATTAAAATTAATTATTGGCGGGCGTTATTACATTATTGACGATTGACATTGTGTATTACCAATTAGTTTGTCAAGTCAACCAATACATTAAAGCTACTCGTAAATAGAGAAAAAAAACAGGTAATAAATAGCTCAATTATTAAGTGTTGGCGTTAAAGACTGACAACGTGGGAGTTGATTTAATTACAAACTAAACAGTGATTTAACACTGATATTTGATTAAAGCCTATTCAATAGTTCTTCTATAAGATGGCATATAATGCTTTTAAAACTTGCCTTATAATTTTTAAATGCATACAACCGTAAATATATATAACAATTCAACTTTTCATAAGTTTGTCTACAGTTTAAATGCTTGAATAATCATAATCATTCAGACTAGTCAAATGTTTTTAAGACTATGTAAGGAGCATTACATACAGTTAACTGAATTAATATACATGTTTATCAGTTACCCTCTGGCAAAATGTTTAAACATACAAGAATTTATACAACAATTTTTTTATATACAGTATATATAAGTTTGAAATTATTGCATTTATAATTTGTTATTGAAAAGCCAAGACTTTATTGAAGATATATTTTTAATTTTCCACCCCTTTATTAACACGTACATATCTTAGTAAGGTGTGCTTTTTAAAACTTATATCATATTAGTAAGTGTGCATCTGAGCATCAGGTTTAATTTTTCATATAAGAAAATAACATTTTTCTGTTACTTGTTAATATCAAATACACACGATGTGCCATAATATTTTATTTCTACAATTTAAAGCGGCCTTTAACTTTCATTTTTTGTTGTTGGAAAAAACATAAATTGTTTTAATGTAAGTAAGTAATATTGTAAGTATTTCAGTAATGTTACCTAGGAAACGTGTTAATCCTTCTTCAAAATATCTCTACGAGCTCTGCGAGAGCTATTTATTAGCGCACTTTGAGGTACGGTTCCAAAGATAGAATAAAAATAAAAAATTGAAAACGAATCGTCCGCTTTACTAATTCGGACAGCTCAGAGGTATCGAGGGGTTTCCTTTTTGTTTATGTTTTTTGTCGATGACAAATTTCATTTTTACCTTAATTTTTTTATTTGATAATTATATGAAACGATTTGTCTAAAAATAACGTATTTAACCTTTAGAAAGAACCTGAAGTCCGCTTTAACCAAATATAAAAAAGCTAGTATAATGGTTTAAAATTATCTTACACATGGTGAATATCTGACGTGACTGCTATAAAAAATCTACAAAATTAAAAGAGATAAAAACCGGAATTGTGTCTAAAAGTCTTTAAGCAAATGTCTTTAAGCAAATGTTTCAATAAATGTAATCAGAGTTGTCATCTTTTTTTAAGGAAATTACACGATTTACGAACGTAATTATCTATTTCAAGAATTGTGTCCCCTTGCATCTTAAAGTGATATTATGCCCATCCAAAGGCATATAGTGAGTGAATGGGTGAAAGTCAAAATAAGGTTTCATTTTGCCATGATTCCTTTCAATTTCATAATAAAGTTCGCAAAAACAATTAATAACTCACAGATCCACACAAAATTACTGTAAATATCCATAAGAATTTACCTATAATGCTTAGTTTATAAAAAGAGTGGGGCAGTCTTTTCAAATTTCAGACAGATTTATAATTTTACCCATAACATTTTCCAATATCAGCTATTGGTAAATCACCCTTTTGACAGTCAATCTTTTGAAATATAAAGCTAATTCAGCTCAACTTGACCATGAAAATATGAGCAGAATGTCACTTTAATTAAATAACTTTTTCATCTTTTAACAACCATAATTATCCATTGCGTTAAACGTTTGATTGAGTTTTCCTTTTTCATATTACAACTTATGCTAATTTTGTAGTGATAAAAGTCTTCATAAGCAATAGGTATTATTCGGCTGGGCGTGGATTATCAAAAGGATGCGTAATTAAGTGTACGGTTTTAGGGGGATTACTTTTTTCAAAGATGTTGTTGTTTGTGTTTTCTTCTTGTTTCTTTTTTGTGATAAATGTTGTTTGGAGTGGCAAATAAAGCATCAAATTTTAGACGGAAGTGATAAGACGTCAGGAACTATAAAATAAGCTTTCTCAGAACCTAAATTTCTGCTTTATCCAACTGTAATAATCCAACTTTTACACGGTGATCACTCCTTGCAATAAACATAACGAGATATCGTTTTAAGGTGAAATGTTCACATTGGCTTTGCATTATTAGGTATTTGTGGTATAACATATGCGTATTCTCAAATGTACGGAAATTATTAGCCTGATCAAATTAATTATATAAGACAAACAAAGAGCAATTCCTGCATTTCGGGTGGCTGTCCGCGATGTGACGGCATCATTTTGTGTTCAAATTTCGAACAAAAATACAGCCTCTCGAAAACAAAACACTTCGATACATGAAAGTACTGAAATATCCTTCGTTTGTTATATTTTATATTAAAATGATCGGACATAAATAAATAGATTTCAGTCAATAATTAAATTTTTTTAACATAGTACGCGTAAAAGGTCAATATATCATGGAATCATGTATGGAAATATTGCAAAAAACTTTATTTCTGAAACATATACTCTTATCACAATGACGTCATTTTGTCGTTGCACCTTTCGCCAATTAACAACCATACATATTCTTTAAAACATAAAGTTTGATTGAGGTTTCCCATTTCAAGGTTATAACCTTGAAAGTCTGATATTATGCGGTTTTCATTGACGAAACTGTTCATTTTACAAGGTAGTTAATTGCACTTTCATTCCGCCTTAATACATCTATACCAGCCTGTGTCATTAAGGGTTAAAGGTTATTAAGGTCGTCGATAAAGAAAGGATTATAATTATGTAGCTCAAGAATTTCCGGAGATTATCTTTGAATATTGACAGAGCTCTGATGATTGGTTCCGGACATTAGCAGTATAACTTTACTTTATGTTGAACTACGAAACAGCGCAAATTCAATTTAGCTGCTAACTGACAAACAATAGGATCTGGACAAAATTGGGTCTTATTCGATTTTCTTTTTGAATCATAATTAATTATTTTCTACAGAATGGTTGCATATTTCTATTTCGGACGGACAAAAATGAAAAGTATGAAATTTTTACCATAAGATTTGTGATATACATTTTTTTTTAAAAATTTATACACAAATGTAATACCTTAATATTTTTACCGTCGTTGCGTTAAAAAAATTGATAATGCGTTCAACACGACCAATTGTCAATGTTGCAGGCTTGGTATTATTGACTACTGGAATAAATTTAAACAGAAATCAGCATGTAATATAACATGGCAAAATGATACATGATACAAAAATGGCTGTATCAAAATTAATGTAGAAAAAATGATTTGAGAAACATTTCCAGAAATTGGTACGCGGAAGTTATAACAGAAATTGCAATTTTGTCTCATTTATCTCAACGTTCACCTGTTTAAGTACTCTAGATGAACAGGAAATTAAACTCTAAACATAACATCCCTATTTTACAAATCATGCCAACGGTCCATTTATGTCATAAATCAAAGAAAATATTGACAAAAAAATACGTACTGACTGATTTTCTCCGATTATCTTAAACATGTTGAATATCACGATCTTGTGCAATGCATGTTATCTAATGCAAAAAAACATTTCTAGAATAACTTATGTGATCATTTCCCAGTTTTTGCTCTCCTTTTTAACATATTGACTCTTAAGTAAAAGTGCATGTTCATACTTATTACTATATTTACTTGAAAAACCATGTTATCGTCCTACTGATTAGAAGATACTCAAGAATTCTCCTGAGCTTTTGAAAATTTTGATTTGCGTGTCTGTATGTTATGTATATTGCTTGATTGATACATATTTCATTACACAGGAAATACATCGACTTGGTGAAAGCAATGATTACGATAGAGAAAGTTTTATTACATTTATTATGACATTTTACTAATGAACAATTGCACAATTTTGCAATCAGTGGATATAGAACGTTTGAATCACGAAGTAATATTTTTAAATCGACTTTATCGACAAATTCATATCATAGAAAGAGCTGTCTTATTCACCTGGGTGTCGGCGTCTGCGTCAATCCTCTCTTCTGGTTATGTTTTTCGTATCACACAATATTTTGTCTTCGCCCTTTAAGATGCTGCTTAAAAGCTTTGACTTTTTTTAGTTTTGTGTGTGTTTTTTTATATATATATATTTTTTAAGTTTCTTCAATTTTTCTAATGATATGGTACGAAAATGGTCTGTGTCTCGATTAACATGGGACAAATATAATATATATGTACAAATAGACGTGACCTGGTATAATTAAACTTATATAAATTTGGTTTTATGACAAATATATTTTAGCCAGACACGAGTCTGCTTCCTGAAGGTAATAATCACTGTCGTTTAAACGTAGACGTGACCCTTATTAGGATTCAACTCAATATTATTTTGTTGAAAGGTACCCCAACCCCCATTTCCGTAAAACGTTTTGCACATGAACATAATGACTGAAAGGAAAAGCCACTTTAAAATGGAAGTATTGTCAATATTATGGACGTAATGTCATTTATATAGAAGTGATGTATTTTTCAAACTAGTCCTTAAATCTGTATTTATTTTCGACCATATAGGAATCTTTAACACTTTTGAATCCTTCCTTGGAATCTGCCAGTACTGAGAAATGTGTGTTAAGTTTCTTATTACAGAAACAACGACTAAGCATTACACTCAATTACAACTTATGCAGTCTCAATTATATATAATCAATGATATCATTTTTACAATCTTTGAGATACATTGTTGTTATATGAGGGATCTACATCATTTTGTTAACTTAATTGATACATGCGATTTCATTTAAGATGAAATTATTTAAATAGTTTCCTATGTATAAAAGTTGTATCTCTTGAACATCTTCATAAATTAACATTAACAGCATATAATCTTCTCCGACTGCTGTAATTATAAGTTATCATCGCATCTTCACTGTCATTATTCCACACATTTAAGATTTGAGCATCTTAAAAGTAGTAGTTAGCACTTAAATTTATAAGAGTTCCCTCGCTTTTAGTTATTATCATTTTCTACTTGTTACCTCAGACAACCTTGAAAAAGAAAATAATGATGGTGAGAACATTAAACGAAAACTGATATATACTTTACACTCATACGGGTTCTTCAGACGCAATGTTTGACATCTACTAGAGAGTACAGATGTAACTTTATATAGAATTCCGTATCATCCGATGGCATAAACACGAATAATAAATTAAGAAGTATGAAATATAAAGAGTTATATAATTCATTAAAGAATTATACAACTGCGAACATGCTTAGCTCATGAGAGAGATAATTTGCTTTTGTAAACTAGGATTCACTGGTAGAGTCTCCGAACGAGACGTAATTTCTCATTGACATTTGACATTGTGTCTTATAGTTATATTTTTCTCACCAATAATGCAGAAATAATATGGGATTAGTAGTCGGTCACCTTTGGGGAAATTGGTAATTACTGCTTAGTTATCAAGAGATGCCCGTTAGATGGATATGCCATAAATGACCGAAAACAAAATGCGTTTAAATCGACGATGAAACCAGGAAAAACTGTTTAAATTGACACTTATTCACCGAAGGGAACGTGTTCAGTATCGCGCTCTCCGGTTACAGTATAGAATTTTCAAGATGGGGGATTATTTGTGGGGAAGACAGGTAGGTAATTTTTATTCCAGTCCATACTACAAGTAGTTTAGTTTCTGAAAGACGTTTTTGTGCTTCGCTCGTTAGGAACAGGATCCGGTATCTAGTCATATATTTCATCAGACCCTCAAACGCTTATTTATCTCTATATTGGCTCATAAATATGCAGGTTTGAAACTTTGAATCGAGAGACAAACGCATTTTTCTCTCAAGCTTGTCTACAAAAAGTAAACATACAAAAAACTAGTCCTTTATGTTTAGAACCGTTTATAAAAGTACATGACCAGTTGAACCTATTTTCATGTTGGTTAAATGGATTTGAAAAAATAAAGAACGTTACAGTATAGAGCGAGTTGAATTTTGCAGGGTTACAGTATAGACCGAGCGACTTTGATCCGATTTTGTTACAGTATATACCCAGATTGATTTCGGTTACAGTTTAGATACTTGCCAATTTCAAATGAAGTTTGTGTATCCATAATTGTTATGAAATAACCCATACCTTACTATTTAATATATTCTTGAAGGGTTGTATTACATTTTTTCTTCAGCAGAAAAGTTAAAGTTTGCTGTTTTTCTTACTAGGGGAAAACTATAGGTTTACTTATATCATCTATGCTTAAATACAAAATATGTCCTTAAATTTCCACAATTACTCCTTCTGTAGTAACATCGTAGAATAAATTTAATTAAAATTGTATATCATAGCATTGTCTAAATCCTATGAACATTCTCCCGACAAGTATAATAAAAAACACAGGTTACAAATGCTCTAGCATGCAAGTGACTTAATTCCCCGAAAATACATTGCAACTAAAATGAAAAAAACGGGCTTTATGACATAACAATGCATATATCCGGATTAAAATTCAAAATTTGCTTGTTATTCAGGGATGCTTAATGTTGCGACTGTACTTGACTTTAAATATGCATCTTACATGTGCTTTGCTTGTGAAATTTCGAGTTTCCTACTGATGAGAAATTTAGGCACTCAAATGTTCTTTAATATTTTACCATATACTGTTTAAATGTTGAATTATACTGAAGGCAATGCTAGGGGGGGGGGGACGGTAGTTTGCACTTTACAGTACCGTCCATGTACGGGCTCATTCAAACCAAGCCTGCAACATTTTCAATTTGTCGTTTTGGGCTTTTTTTTAGGGATTCTTATTTTCTCTATTTTATCGCCACGTGCAGTAAAAAGTCGCCCCATACATTCAATTAGAGATGTTATATTTCCGATACAAGATACAAGAAACTTTATTTTAAGTCGGTTTACATATTACAAGAAACATTAGCTAATAAGCTATTTACCGACAATAACAAAAGCATAAAACATATTTACTAACATATAACAGTTCTGAAAATAAAAACATATAAAACTATTAGCAGCTTAAGCATGAAATAAGAGTATCAAGGTTAAGAAGAACTTTACAATAAGATGGTAAATTAAGGCATAGCTTGATGACATGCATAGTACATATTGTATTAAAGGTAATAACAGTTTCTAAAAGTAATAAATGACTGTAGTCTAGAAATTTAAGTATGATACATATAGCAATGTGAAATAAATAAAAATAATAATAAAAAATAAAAAAATTAATAAAATAGTAATAGTTATAAGTTAACATCTACAATTTATAAATACGTAATTGAAGGTTTCCTAAAAAATATATATAAATAAATAAATAGATAAAATTAAACTTACTTATAAAAGTGCATAAAAATTTATGATAGAACTTATACAGCATAAAAAAGAAACAAGATAAAGCACATACAGTGTAACAAACAAAGTAAACTAAAATTAAGTTGCATGCACAGTCTAATGGAATGGGGAATAAGGGGTTTTAATATGAACAAAGCATACAAACACAACAAAGATTCAACTAGCATAAAATACAAGGGTTTAAGAAAAATTAACACACAACATATAATCAAAGCATCATAGCAAACTAAAAGGGATGCACAAAAGCAAGGCAAACAAACAAAACATGTAGTCTAAGCATTTACATAAATTAAAACTAAGCAGGATATCCTTAAAGATAGTTCAGCACGACATTATTGGCTGTTAAGAAATAAAGAGCCCCTAAAGTAAGCATAGATAAATGAATAAAACAAAATATAGAAATAAATAATAAAAACTAGAGGATGCTTTTGTAAAAAAGCGCATGTCTCCCCCACTGCTGAGAATAACTGTGAATGGAAACAGGAATGGAAATGGAGAAATTAACCAACGGTCGCTGTGACCTTGACCTTTGACCTACTGACCATTAAAACAATAGGGATCATTTGATTAATAAGACCAATCATCCTATGAAGTTTGAGGGTTGTAGGTCAAAAGGAACTCTAGTTATCATCCGGAAATGAGAAATTGACCAACGGTCACTGTGACCTTGACCTTTGACCTACTGACCCCAAAAACAATAGGGATCATCTGCTCTATAAGACCAATCATCCTATGAAGTTTGAGGGCTGTAGGTCAAAAGGAACTCTAGTTATCATCCGGAAACGAGAAATTGACCAACGGTCACTGTGACCTTGACCTTTGACCTACTGACCCCAAAAACAATAGGGATCATCTGCTCAATAAGACCAATCATCCTATGAAGTTTGAGGTCTGTAGGTCTAAAGGAACTCTAGTTATCATCCGGAAACGAGAAATTGACCAACGGTCAGTGTGACCTTGACCTTTGACCTACTGACCCCAAAAACAATAGGGATCATCAGCTCTATAAGACCAATCATCCTATGAAGTTTGAGGGCTGTAGGTCAAAAGGAACTCTAGTTATCATCCGGAAACGAGAAATTGACCAACGGTCACTGTGACCTTGACCTTTGAACTACTGACCCCAAAAACAATAGGGATCATCTGCTCAATAAGACCATTCATCCTATGAAGTTTGAGAGCTGTAGGTCAAAAGGAACTCTAGTTATCGTCCGGAAACGAAGAATGGACGGACGGACTGACGGACGGACTGACGGACGGACAGGGCAAAAACAATATGTCTCCCCCCGAGGTGGGGGAGACATAAATATCATGATTGATGTTTACTTTAGTTCACTTTAAATTCATTCTTTTTAATAGCACTGTTTAAACTAGATCAACTTTTATACTTGTCATGACATTTCAAGAAGAAAAACTAATACACAAACCAATGAATTCTATATAAGCATTATAATAAAAGGCTATGTTTGGTAAACATTTTCAAATAATATTATTCACAAACGCGCTTTACTATCATTTTCTTAAATTATGTTTAGACATATACCATGTATACGTTCTTAAAACGTAATAAAATAAAATTAAGGTCCATTTTCAAACATTTCTGTTCAGTTTCTTTTTACATATTCAAAATCTTTAGCAGCATGCTCGAGGTTTGTGAAGTAAGTAAATAAGACATCAGTATTAGGCATTATTTACATTACTATCAAGTTAGAGACATACAATTTCATCATGTAGACTAGTTGACTATATCTGTCATTTTCCTGATTAAGAGCCATTCACTACTACTTCAGTTTGACAAGTTCCATCTCTAAATTACGGAATTGTAAAAAAGAAATTTTTTCAATAACAAAGTTTTTGATTAAAAGTAAAAGAGCATGTTATTGGATTCACCTTTCAGCAAAACAGAAATAAGGTGATCGATCAATTTAACTGCAAATTAAACGTTGTAGCAGGCTAATGTTTAAATAAGACACATGAGACACGAACACGACAAGTAGCCATATCTACTTGCTAGCTATCTGACGAAAACCTTTGTTATTGATTAAATTACAATCTTTCGGCTCGAAAAATCGGAAATGACTTTTCATCTACCTAACATTTAAAAGAATTGGACAATAAAGATTTTATCTTTCAATTTGTCTGGAGTTAGAATGTTTAAGTCGTTTTAAACAATTACAATGCTCCCAGAATTTTAAAATAAAAACAACAAAATAGTGAAAGGAGCTAATCTGTATCATAAATTGTTTACAGTATCAAAGGAATCATGCAGATTTAATGGTAATATCCAAATACTGATATTCGGTTACTCGTTATCACTATAGGCCGATTGTCAAAAAAATAAATTTATTACTTCTACTTTATTTTATTCAACTCCATAATAATAACTTATGTAACACGATTTTCAAATAAATAAGAAGATAAAAAGCCATTTACTAAGAAGTTCAAAACTTACAAATTCGAATAAATGAGGAGAAAAACAGACCAGAACAGTCACATGTCAAATCTCAAAATATCTACATGATCAGTTTATATCTTCAATAACTTCGTCAAAACAGAATCTAGGATGCTGAAACCTTTAACCGAGTGTGGCATATATATTGCATTATGGAATAGACATACTAATGAACTTCAAAATAACAAAGAAACCCACTTGCCTGGCAAAAATTCGTTCACTCCCTTCAAAAAATCACGCCGTGTTCGCCATTTTGTCAAGTTTGCAACCAATTCGCTCGCTTGAACCAAGTGTGGAACCACTTCACGTCCTGTCCCTTGGCCAGTAACAGAAAAAAAACAAGAGAATTTCATTTATTTGACATTGACAGCCACGGTCAATTTAGGGCCAAGCTCATATGTAAATTATTCAATATGTTTGTTTTGTAGCAAGTCTTGTCTTGTCCAAGCTTAAATCAAATCCGTACATGAATAACAAAATTACGACAATTTAATCAATATTAAATCATTTGACGTTGACGATCAATGTTAATTTAAGCTCAGTCAGTTCATCATTTAGGAAGGTCTTGACAAAATGTTGTTTTGTCAAAGTATGAAGATAATCAATTTATTTATTAACAAGTTACAATCAATGACAGCAAAACTCGGTGAAAATTCAATAATTTAACCATCAAAGTCAAGGTCATGAAAAATCTAGTAATATACATGACGAAAAATGAGCAAATAAAGCAAAATTTATATAACTGACCTTGAATGTCAAGGTCATTTAAGAATGAAAACCAAAGTTAGTCTACTTTTCTTGAAGGTTTTTTGTGGCCAAGCGTGATGACAATATACCAAGAACTTAAAAAGTTATGATCAAGGATAGAGTATGCGGACGCAACGCCGACATGATTACAACAGAACATCTATTTTTTTATTTATCTATCTTTTTCCAATAAAACAATAAGTCAAGAAAAAAGTTTGATATTATTTTAAAGGTATTGAAGGTATTTTGGGCGGATTAGGATTATTTTTTTGCAGGTGAACATACTGCATTTAAACACATTTTAAGTTTGTTTTATATGTTTTGAAGAATTTTTTGCTACACTAAAAATGTCATATTTTAATATATTTGTAACACATGACTCTTAAGATTGTGAAACTTCTTATGTTATTTTGTTGTGATTAATGCTTCCGAGGGATCACTTTGTTTCCAGAATTTTGTACTTCACAACAGCAGGTGTCAAGTGCTGTGTGGCAGCCGTAAAAAGTTGCCCCGTACTTCACTTCAGTGTTGTTATATTTTCTGGTCCTTCGGGATCATTGATGCCAACACTATAAAGTGTTGAGAATTGAGTATCGCTCAAGCCGGTGCTAGGGGGCGTGAGGGATGTTGCACTTATTCATTATCCCTCATGTACAGACTCAATCAAACCGAGTCTGCAATTCTTATGTTATTTTGTTGTGATTAATGCTTCCGAGGGATCACTTTGTTTCCAGAATTTTTTAAATACCTTTGAAAAACTCCTATTAAAAGTGCATTTAAAATGATTGTTGTGGGTTTAAATTTTCTATCTATTACTTTTACTGCCAAATTGAAATAAAATGTTATGGGCACTTTATGCCTCCGAGGGGATTATTTTTCCCTCCCTTAGAAAGAAAAAAAACATGACTTTCATAACATTCAAAGAACGTGTTTATACATGTTAAATGCTAATCACTCGAAGGGCACGGAACTTTTTTTGTCATAAAAATAGCAAAATGTAAACAACGTAGTATTTTTGCTTCTATACTAAATGCTAAATCACAGTAACTTTGCTAATTACTACAAGGGCACAGAAGTAAAAGATGGTACAGGACATTTGTCAATGATTTACATTTTGGAAACTGGTACATGGCACCAAACATTTCCGAGAAACAAATACACTGAAAGAAATCACTTGACTTACGGTTTCGCGTACAGACAAGATGGCGGCCTGAGAACCTCGCTTCACGTGTGTGTTTTTCAGGTAATTCTTTATTATTTACCTTTTACTTATATACTGGACCTGTTGCAGCCTTCGCGGAATAAAGAATTGTTGCCGCCTATACCCTATTTTCCACCCCTGTGCTCAAAGCTTTTACAAATACTCAAAAATTTAACAGAAATTTTCAATGTGGACAATTATTTTGCGGGTAACGTTCACGCAAAATTAGTATTTTTTATTAATTTGATTAAACTACGTCGAGCATACTGCATGTTTAGTGTTCAACCCTTTTACAGTTGGACACTACGCTTTCCTCTTTTGATTGCATCTGACGGACCAAGTGGGAGACTCTATGATGGATAGTTCGTAAAGCCCTTTGGGACTGAATTGTCTTAATGTTTGTCTTCTGCCTTGCTTCGTCGGGCCCTTGTAGGTGATTTTCTTGTTGCTCTGTCTTCCTTTAGGACATTGAGTACTTTTGTTATGGTCATTGGGTTTACTTTTATATGTTTCTACATGATCATTTTAGTGTTTTACTTATTTTACCTTTTGTAACCATGACAACTGTTAGAATTTCACTTGGCGGGGATTCATTTTATTTACACTGTCTCGTTTATAGGAACATGGTGGGGCTAAGAGCGAGGTTTGGTGCACCATTAACCGGTTTAAACTCCCCAGCAGTCATTATTATGCTGCTGACCGTTCCAAGGCGGCGCCCCACTGTGTTCCTCAGATGTATGTCTATGTTGTTTCATACTGTTTTGGGTGACACTTTTGCTTGTGTCCCTTGTTGTTTTCTCGTCTACGGTAAGTATCTTCCCCATTGTCTCTAGTTTTTATTTCTTTGATTAAACCCCCCCCCCTTCCCGCCGTCTCCTGTCCCCTTCCCCTTTGTGGGCTTTCTTTAGGGATTCTGTATTTATCTATTCTATTATTATTTTCTTTGAATTCCAAATCAGTTACAAATTATTTATCATTTAATGATTAACGTGTCGTTGCCCTGTCCTTTTTATGTTTGGGGTCCGCCTGGGCTCCTTGCCATTGGTTCTTGTTGCTGGGTCATGGGGGGGTTGCGTTCATTGAACGCCGCCTTTCCTTGTTGATCTTGTTTTTCATATTTTAGCAAAGAGAAAAGGTTCATAGAATTTCTTTATTTGAAATGTAAATATTAGGCATGTTAAATGCTGACTGGTCATTTTCTATTCCAATACCGAGAAGAAAATGTTTTGGGTAACGGACACGCGTACTTTTATTGTTGATAACTCCCAAGCAATATTTTATGTGCAAGCAATATCTTTGCCGGTTTTAGCCTAGATATTGATTGAACAATAGATAAATACAGAAACTCGACATGATTTATGCATTTAGCCTCAAACTTTCATAGAATTTTAAATAAATCTAATATGTTTGCCCTGTTCTTTCTTATTGTTGTTTTTTTCGTTGAAATTCCATGTCAACGGTATTTTATTTCCGATCCTTAAAGATCGTTCAGTACGACATTAATGTTGTGTTTGTTGTATTTTCGTTCTTTCTATTTTGCATCTTTCTTCTTGGGTGGTTCCAGTATTCCTCACTTGAATACTGTTGAAGCACCCTTAGGATATGTGGCCTGCTTTTTAAGTGTGTCCTTTTGACGTCATATCTGTGATATGCAGACTTTATAACCTCTGATCCCCTTTCAAAATTCCAGTTTATTTAGTTCCGCCCATTCCACGTGTCATGTCTTTTACGGTTGTGGGAAACGCATATGCCGCTTTTTTCATGGGGAATGGCACCCCCATAAAAAAAAAATAAAAAATATAACACACTTAACGAACGTGTCACATTGGTCGCATGTAATCGCGCCATAATGTAAGCACATCTGGCCGGATGTTTCAAAATTCTAATTTGTTACCTGTTCATGATTGTTGGAATTCTGCTTAAGGCCCGTCTAGGGCGTGGGCGGGTAGTTTTGCAGCTTGACAGTAACCGTCCATGGAACGGGTCAAGGTCAAAACACGAGCCTGCAACATTTGTTGGGCATCTTGCTTGGGCTTTCCTTTAGTGATTCTTAATTGTCTCTCTATTTTCGTCTTGCGGTCGAATATAGTTTTTATATCATTTTAGTCAATGAATTGAGTTCGCGCTAAGCAATTCCATTGGTAATAGTAACTTGTCAACCAATCAATCACTTCAATGTCAAAGTATGGACCGATTACACGCTAGAGATGACATATGATATTTTGCCATTTTGCACTTTCTCCCTGGTTTAAGCATACAATTTCACTGTTATTAATTTATGTGTATTCTTGACTACAAGTTTAGATCGAATTCCGTACTTGGATGTTGCACTTATTCATTATCCCTCATGTACAGACTCAATCAAACCGAGTCTGCAATTCTTATGTTATTTTGTTGTGATTAATGCTTCCGAGGGATCACTTCGTTTCCAGAATTTTGGGATGGTGGGAATGAAACGGTGCAGAAAATATTTAATACAATTTTAAACAATTGCAAGATGAACGTTATAACAAAATAGATAAATATAGAATCCCTAAAGAAAGCCCAACACGGCAAAATTGAAAAATGTTTGCAGGCTCGTTTGTAAAGTATCCTTCCGCCCATTGGGCCTCTAGTTTTTATTTCTTTGGATTAACCCCCCCCCCCCTTTCCCCGGTCTCCTGTCCCCCTTCCCCTTTGTGTGGCCTTATTATTATTTTCTTTGAAATTCCTCAGATCAGTTACAAATTATTTTATCAGTTAATGTATTAACGGTGTCGTTGCCCTGGTCTTTATTTATGTTTGGGGTCCGCCTGGGCTCCGTGCCGACTTGGTTGTTTTTGTTGCTGGGTCCATATGGGGGGTTGCGGTTTCATTGAACGCCGCCTTTCCTTGGTTGATCTTTTTTTCATATTTTTGATTGAGCCTGACCGTTAAACAGTGAATAAAATTACCTGGTTTTTTATTCAGAAGGAAAACAGTCAATAATCTACAAAGAATTTACGGATAAAGCCCCCAAAAATTTTTGGGGAATTATATTTGAGATATAGAAATGGAAGCGGGCAGTTACGAACAAAATTGTTGGATATATTCATAAGGTTTCTTATACAAGTATAACTCGCTGTGGTTATTTAGTAAGAAATTGTTAATCGGTTGACGGTCTGTTATCTCGTGACATCTGTGCGATTAAATAATTTCAAAACAATTATACTCAAAGCGTTGACTGATCTTCACCGTTTTTACGAGTTAACATTGGCAAATAACAAAGTTGTTATGACTGGATGTGAAATTAAAAAATGCACCAGGAAGAAACATTACAGGCAATATATGCGTTTATACATCCTATCAATTTCAACTATGTGTAATCAAGTTTAATAGGTACAATGTACTAATGGAAGCATTGACGCATCGTGTCCCTCTAGTACAGTGTATAACTTCAGTTTAACAGTCTAACTGTATAGTAACTTTTGAAAGAACAAAACAAGTGATTAGCTTCTGGTCCTTCGGGATCATTGATGTCAGCACTATTAAGTTTTGGCCGTTCAAAGGCGGCGCCCCTCTGTGTTCCACAGATGTATGTCTTTGTTGTTTCATACTGTTTTGGTGACATTTTAGTGTCCCTTAATGTTTTCTCGTCTCCGGTAAGTATCTTCCCCTTTGCCCATTGTTTTTATTTCCTTTATTTACCTCACCCCCTTCGCCGGGTCTCCTGTCCCCTATGCCCCTTTACTTAAAGGGCCTATTATTCAATCAGTTATTTGTTTTCTTTTATTACTATCAGTTACTAATTATTGCTTCTTATGTATGATTTTAGTGATTAACCTGCCAATGCTCTGCCTTTTGCCCCGTCCTGTTTTTGTTTGGGGTCCTCCAGGGCTCCTTGCCACTGGCTCTTTTTGCTGGATCGTGTGGGGGTTGCGTTCATTGAACGCCGCCTTTCCATATTTTATATGATGTCACTATATCATTATATGATGTGCATTTTGGAATATATTATGTGGAACCATCCCTATATAAGGTCAAAATAACTAAATATTATGCCAGTCTGTCCTTATATGATGGTTCTTGGGGATCATTGATGCCAGCACTATTAAGTGTTGAGAATTGAGCACCGCTCAAGCCGGTCCTAGGGGGTGTGAGGGATGTTGCACTTATTCATTTTTATCGCCTGCATGCGCAGACTCTATGCGACCGAGTCCTTGCAATACTTATGTAATTTTGTTGTTTATTAATGCTTCGAGAGGATCACTTTGTTTCAAGATTTTTTTCTTTGTGTTTGTTTGGTTTTTACGGCACGTCAACACATAACTGGCCATAATCGTGCGATGCTTAATAGGCTTAAAATGTTTGGTTAAACTTTGTAATGACAATGAAAAAGAGCCAATTAGATCCTAAAATACCAGTTTATCTCTTTCCAATAATCAATGATGTTTTTGATGGAATTGAAAGAGTTCTTTGAGTGAATTTACACAATAAAATCTATTACGAGCCTGTGAAAAAATTATGACATTCAAGAAGAAAATGCTCGACAGTAAAAGTTTCATTACAAGCTACACAGAAAGGAGCACTGTCATTCGTGAGGAGTTAAGAGTGGGTCATTTTAGTGTGTCCAATTCGGCATCGAAGAAGTGAGACTTTCATTATATTACGAGAAATTACGAATATATTATGTGGAACCATTCTTATATAGAGTCAATACAACACTATATTATGTAGCATCGTCTTTATATAGTCAACTTAACTATTCGTCCTCTTCCAGGGATTCCCTAAAATATGAAAAACAAGATCAACAAGGAAAGGCGGCGTTCAATGAACGCAACCCCCATATGACCCAGCAACAAGAACCAATGGCAAGGAGCCCAGGCGGACCCCAAACATAAAAAGGACAGGGCAACGACACGTTAATCAATAAATGATAAATAATTTGTAACTGATTAGGAATTCAAAGAAAATAATAATAGGCCCACAAAGGGGAAGGGGACAGGAGACCGGGGGAAAGGGGGGGGGTTAATCAAAGAAATAAAAACTAGAGGCAATGGGGAAGATACTTACCGTAGACGAGAAAACAACAAGGGACACAAGCAAAAGTGTCACCAAAACAGTATGAAACAACATAGACATACATCTGAGGAACACAGTGGGGCGCCGCCTTGGAACGGTCAAAATATAAAGTCTTTATATGTTTCTACATGATCATTTTAGTGTTTTACTTATTTAACCTTTTGTAACCATGACAACTGTTAGAATTTCACTTGGCGGGGATTCATTTTATTTACACTGTCTCGTTTATAGGAACATGGTGGGGCTAAGAGCGAGGTTTGGTGCACCATTAACCGGTTTAAACTCCCCAGCAGTCATTATTATGCTGCTGACCGTTCCAAGGCGGCGCCCCACTGTGTTCCTCAGATGTATGTCTATGTTGTTTCATACTGTTTCGGTGACACTTTTGCTTTGTGTCCCTTGTTGTTTTCTCGTCTACGGTAAGTATCTTCCCCATTGGGCCTCTAGTTTTTATTTCTTTGATTACCCCCCCCCCCCCCCCCCCTTCCCCCGGTCTTCTGTCCCCTTTCCCCTTTGTGGGCCTATTATTATTTTCTTTGAATTCCTAATCAGTTTACAAAATTAATTTATCATTTAATGATTAACGTGTCGTTGCCCTGTCCTTTTTATGTTTGGGGGTCCGCCTGGGCTCCTTGCCATTGGTTCTTGTTGCTGGGTCATATGGGGGTTGCGTTCATTGAACGCCGCCTTTCCTTGTTGATCTTGTTTTTCATATTTTGAGGTTTCATCACGTGTACTTCAACTGTTGGGATATAGACAGACAGTCTCCGACACGAAAGGTGCATATTGAGATATAACCCGGTAAATTTAACCCCATCAGTATAATGACAATAGCACATAATATAATTTTGCTTGCATTTCATATAAAGCAGCGGTCGTATAATAATAGATTCACATCGTATTATGAAAGATTGACACGATATATAATATTGATAAGTTGACATTATATAATGATGCAACCACATAATATATTCATAAATGCACATAGTGAAATAATTGGACGGCATCATATAAAGACATATATGGACATAATATATTGTTCAGTTGAATTCATATAAGGATGCATCCACATAATATATTCATGAGTGCACCTTCATTGAAGGTTCCATGATAACCGCCGTATGAACACATCTGCGGATGTTTCTAAATTCAAAATTTTACTATTTCACGTTTAAATGTTGAATTCTGCTTAAGCCGGTGCTAGGGGGCGTGGACGGTAATTTGCACTTTCCAGTACCGTCCATGAACAGGCTCAATCAAACCGAGCCTGCAACATTTTCAATTTTGCCGTGTTTGGCTTTCTTTAGGGATTCTATATTTATCTATTGTATAAAGAAAGAGTGACAAAACAACGTCATTAGACAGTCAAGGCTTTCCATACTTTTTTCTACTGTTATGGTGACAAACAATTTGCAATGTTGTACACGAAGTCTTTCTCGTCAGTTTAATGTGTGATTTTACCAAACAACCGTGCCATTATGTCTGGGTAACGCGCTTTCTCGTTTGCGTGACATAATATAGTATCAGTTGATCGTGTTTTTGTGTAAAAGTTAAAAATTAACTTGTTAGAATGATAGATTATTTAAAATATGAAAAACAAGATCAACAAGGAAAGGCGGCGTTCAATGAACGCAACCCCCATATGACCCAGCAACAAGAACCAATGGCAAGGAGCCCAGGCGGACCGCAAACACAAAAAGGACAGGGCAACGACAAGTTAATCATTAAACGACAAACAATTTGCAACTGAATAGGAACCCAAAGAAAACAACAACAGGCCCACAAAGGGGAAGGGGACAGAAGACCGGGGGAAGGGGGGGGGTTAATCAAAGAAATAAAAACTAGAGGCAATGGGGAAGATACTTACCGTAGACGAGAAAACAACAAGGGACACAAGCAAAAGTGTCACCAAAACAGTACGAAACAACATAGACATACATCTGAGGAACACAGTGGGGCGCCGCCTTGGAACGGTCAGCAGCATAATAATGACTGCTGGGGAGTTTAAACCGGTTAATGGTGCCAGGGCCAAAACACCATTTTTGGGGAAGGGGCCTCAGCCTTTTTTGGGGGGAAAATATGCGTGATTTGGGCATATATACCTTGGGAAAAGGGGTCTCAAATTAACACAAACTTTTAACAATTTCTTCAAAATAGAAAAACAAAAAGCCCTGGGAGGCTGGGAAATACTAATAAGGCAGTAAAAGACCTTAATTCAACACCATCATTTAATTTTGTTCTAAATTCTATGGGAAATTTCACAAGACTGGGGAATTTTGAGGACCAAACTGGGGAAAAAAAGAGGCTAGTTTGGTTGGGGAAGCAGCCTATATTCGGCCTCTACAAAGAAGGGTTTTTTGGCCCTGGGTGCACCAAACCTCGCTCTTAGCCCCACCATGGGGTGTTTTCTCTAAGAAATAAAAGTATCATATTGTCAAAACAAATAATAATCAAAAACTGTTTTCCTTTGTTTACCGTCCCTCAAATTATTTTTGCTACGATAGCCAACTAAAATACATATACAGGAAGACACCTTATACAGTGCCGTCAAAAAGTCTGGAGACAGGCAAGTATATTCTTTTCAATGTTAAAAAAGTTAAGAAAGCCCAATTCTTTTGCATTTCATCTTCCTTTTATGAGGTAATTGTATGGATTAAAAAGGTTTTAATGAATAAATTAGTATTTATTCAGAAATACAACAAAAAAAAACATTCACAGCACAAATTAATGGTATCAGTAACTGTGTGAAACTTGTTTTCTCTATTTTACCTTGATTGTTTGTACAAGACAATGTCTGACATTAAGCAAAAAAATAGAGGAAACAAGAATCCCTAAAGAAAGCCAAACACGTCAAAATTGAAAATGTTGCAGTTTGTTTGTTTGTTAGATTTTACGTCTTTTCCCAACAGTATTTCAGTCATATAGGCGGGAATTTCCTAACCATCGTTCTTGGAGAATTACACCAGTACTAAACTACCTGCCTCCGCGCTAAACTACCAAAGCATCTCCCGGGGATCGAACCCACGCCAGAGAGATAACTGGATTAGAAGTCATCGACTCTAACCCCTCGACCACGGAAGCGGTTTTTGCAGGCTCGGTTTGATTGAGCCTGTTCATGGACGGTACTGTCAAGTGCAAACTACCATCCACGCCCCCTAGCAGCGGCTTAAGCAGAATTCAACATTTAAACATGAAATGGTAAAATTTTGAATTAAGAAACATCCGCAGATGTGTTCATACGGCGGTTATCATGGAACCTTCAATGCGACACAGTAGTGCCATTCCATGAAAAGTGGTCTCCAAGTAATAAAAAGCGTGTGCCCTAAACGAGAAAACAATGAGCGGAGATAAACAAAATGGAATTTCGATAGGGTATCAGAGGTTATGAGGCCTACATATCACAGATAAGACGTCAAAAGACAAAGTTAAAAAGCAGGCAACATATCCTCAGGGTGATTCAACATTATTCAATTGAGGAATACTGGAACCACCCAACAAGAAAGGTGCCGAATAGAAAGAACTAAAATACCACAAGCACAACAATAATGCCGTGCTGAACGATCTTTAAGGATCGGAAATATAACATCCCTGATTGAATGTACGGGGCGACTTTTTACAGCCTCCACACGGCACAAACAACGCTGATGTGGCAATAAAATAGAGAGAAATAAGAATCCTTAAAGAAAGCCCAACACGGCAAAATTAAAAATGGTAACTCGGACAATGTTAACTCAGCAGTTGAAATCGCCAGTATCATCGGCATTGTAAGGTAAGTTGAGTTTTTTTTCACATTCCTAAATTAATAAATGTTCAAATACATTTTTCTTTTAATTTGTGTATTACAATATAATTGAAAAACTGTTTATTGCACTCATTTGTTTCCTATTTCTGTTTGGGTTAGCATGGAACAAGATTGTCCATCTAGCTGGAAAAAAAATCTGGAAACAAAGTGAACTCTCGGAAGCATTTGTCACAACAAAATTACAAATAAATTGCAGACTCGGTTTGATTGAGTCTGTACATGAAGAATAATGAATACGTGCAATATCCCTCACGCTCCCTAGCACCGGCTTGAGCGGTACTCTATTCACAACACTTAATAGTGCTGGCATCAATGATCCCGAGGGACCAGAAAAATATAACAAATAATAAGATATATATTTTCACTGTCTAATTATTTCATTAAATTAAAACTGATATAAGATAAACAAATGGATCAACATTGTTTTATATCTATTACATACAATTCGTCGTAGTACGAGCTGTCATCATATAAATATGACACAAATTCTTAGCTGATGTAAAAGGTATTCTTAAATACTGGTTTTTGACAGTGTCTTTTAAACAATATGCAAGTGATTTTAATATTCAAACATTGCTTATACAATAGCTTATTCCACATTATGTATTTTTAAAGAACAAAATTAGTCCTGTTCATCTTAGTTATAAGCTGATACAACAGGTATTCAAAAATATTGGTTTTTGACAGCTTCTTGTTTTCCCCCGCCTTTTCGAAAAAAAAAGGGGATATAGAAATAGGCTCCTTCCGTCTGTCCGTCCGTCCGTCACACTTTCGTGTCCGGTCCATATCTTTGTCATCTGAAATAACTTGGCACAAATGATTGTCATAATAAGACGATGTGTCACGTGCAACGTCAAGGTCGCACTTGCTCATTTAAGTTAAACATTGTCTATTTGAGGGTATATGTCGTGTCCGGTCCATAACTTTTTTATCTTTGAAGGGATATTGTAAATACTTGCCACAATTGCTCACAGTAATGAGAAAATGTGTCATGCGCAACAACCGGTCACCTACCTCTAAGGTCAAGGTCAAACTTGGAGGTCAAAGATTAACATAGTCTGTCACAGGGTATATTTTGTGTCCGGTCTATAACTTTTTAATAGATCATGTGTGCTTTGTAAATACTTGCCACAATAGTCACTATAATAAGACAATAATGCTCAACAACTGCATCCCTACCTCCAAGTTCAAGGTCAAACTTAGAGGTCAAAAGTTATCATAGTCTGTTTTAGAGTATATTTTGTGTCCGATCTAGAGCTTCTTTGGGATTTTGAAATAACTACGCACAAGTAGTCACAATAATAAGTACAACACCTGCACCCTTACCTCCAAGGTCAAGGTCACACTTAGAAGTCAAAGGTTAACTGAGTCTGTTATATAGTATATTTTGTGTCCCGTGCATAACTTCTTCATGAACCAAGGGATTTTGAAAAAAACTTGGCACAAATAGTCGCAATGATAAGATGATATGTCATGCGCAGCACATGTGTGCCTACCTCCTAGGTCACACATAGAGGTCATAGTCTGTTATAGGGTATATTTTGTGTGTGATCTATAACTTCTTCATAGTTCAAGGGACTTTGAAAATATTTTGCACACATAGTTACAATAATAAGACGATATGTCATGCACAACACCTGCACCCCTACCTCAAAGGTCAAGGTCACACTTAGAGATCAAAGCTTGACATGATAGATTTTTAAATTCCGTGTTTCATTTTATTTATTTAATAAATTTATTGTTGCATTTGCAGATCTAGTATTGATCATAATTTAGGACTGAAAGTCTTGAGATCCATACCTCAATCTTTAGAAATAGCACAATTTTATGCTTCATATAAAAATTTCCCCGAGGCGGGGTCGTTGGTAACTCTGTTACAAATTCTTGTTTTGCTTAGCAGTTCAACCGAGGCGATGTTTTCCTGCCGCGCGATTTCAATAAACTCAATGTGGCTATGTGTTTCATAGCCGTCGAAGATCAGGAGATGGGGCTTTTCACGTCCAATATGTTCCGGAAATGTTAGTGTAAACCATAAGCGGACGATGCCTTCCTTTGTCCACCCGGTTTTGGCGCGAAGTCAAGGTCATACCACTTCATGACTCTTTATAAGTTTCCAGGAAGAATAAAATGAGGGGGTATGACATTTGCCGGTTTCTGGCTTAAAGACAAACCTGTTTCGTCCATATTCCATATCCTTTCCGGATACATTTCAAATTCATTCTCTTGCAAAACACCTGTCAAAGCTGCGAAGTTTTGCATATTCTTTCTCTGGTCATGGCTGCGTGTCTGCAAGAGATAGTTGCTTCCAGTACACGTGAGCTGAAATCTGTATGCCTTGATTTGAATCCACGCCAACACTTTTCTGAGGCATTAGCGCTGTAGAAAAGAACCTTGGTTTCCTTTGCGTAGTTTCCTACAAATCTTAGAAAGTTAGATTTTGTTAACCCAATGCCAAGATCGACCCTTTTCATAGCATGTTCAATGAGGTTCCTCTCCTCTTGGTAGGTGTAAATTGTATTTCTACCTATTTAGATCCTTCTTGTACTTTTCCTGTGTACCTATCACTGAAAAGTTGAAACTAAAAATACCACAAGCACAACAATAATGTCGTGCTGAACATATCTAGTTAACAATGTTCTCTGACATGATGTAAATTTAAAAAGAAGGTTAACTCAAACTTGTATCATCTAACGATATAATCGTACAAACGTTTTAATACTTCTTTAGAGTACTAGTAAATACAGGGCAGAACGAGTGTAAAGCACATACTGAATTTATTGAACGAGTTGCATAAAATTATATCATTTAAAACCTCTTAAATATATCTCATTGAGTAAAAGTGCAGTACAAAAAGTACAAAAAACCATAACTCTGTTTTGCCAAATTTGTGAATTATCTCCCCTTTTAAAAAATCTTGTTCGTGAAATATCAACATGAAACTTTGTAGGTAGATGGATCTTAATGGGTAGACGTGCAGTGCACAAGGTCTTGAACTCGGCCTTGAAAATTTTTTGTAGTTATTGCCCTTTGTTCACTTTTACATTTTGAACGGACATAACTCGGAACCATGAGAGGTATCAACAAGAAACTTTGTAGGTTAATAGATCGCATTGAAAAGAAGTGCAGTGCAAAGAACAGTAACTCTGCCTTGCCTAATTTTGGAATTCTTGCACTTTGAACTTTTCCAGGAACATAACTCTGAAACTACAAGAGGTGTACTTTCCTGTATCCAAAACCTTTTCGGGGAGCATCACCCGGCTCAAACCGGGCTCTTGATATATATTTGTTTTGATTTTTTTTCAATAATAAATTATAATATTACAAATGTAGTCAGCGAGTTTTATACTTACGTTGGATGATATAATTAAATGCGTTAATAAAACTAAAATTTTCAAATTTCCCGCTCAAAACTTAACAAAAATAGGTTGTTTACGTGGAGCAATTATCAAACCGGAAGTTCATAATCACGAGATAATACTAACATGTACTAAAATTGATAAATACAGAATTACGTAAAGTATTGATGACTAGTGTTTAGATTATTACCGAAGGACGTTTCAAGCATTTTGATAAAAGGCGGATTACAAACGAGGTTGTCAAAGTTGTCCGATATAAGGAGTCAGTCCGTCTTAAGGGCGAATTACCCCTTCGTGTTAAAGGTCAATATTTCAGGCAATCGTGTATTGAAATATTGCAACAAACTTTATTTCTGAAATAATTATGAATACCTTATACTGTAATTACATTGACGTCATTTTGTCTTACATTGTAAGCATTGCACCTTTCGTTTTAAGCAACCATACCCATGAATCATAAAGTTTTATTGAAGTTTCCTGTTTCAAGGCTATAATGAAAGTCTGATATTTTGCTGTTTTCATTGCAAAATACTGTTTTTTACAAGGTAGTTTTTTGCACTTTACACTCGCCTTAAAACATTTTTACGAGTCTGTGTCATTAAGTGTAAAAGGTTATTAAGGTCAATAAGGAAAGGGTAATAATTGTGTAGCTCAATAATTTCCGGAGATTATCTTTGAATATTGATAGAAATTTGATGATTAGTTCATGACATTAGCAATATAACTTAACTTTATATTGAAATACGAAACAGCGCAAATTCAATTTAGCTGCTAACAAACAAACAATAGGATTTGGACAAAATTTGTTCTTATTCGACTGACTTTTTGAACTATAGTGAATTATTTTCTACATTGAATGATTGCCTATTTCTACTTTGGAAGGACAAAAATAAATTATGAAATTTTTACCATAAGTTTTATGATATACATTTTTTAATTTATACAAAAATGTACATACCTTTAACATTTTTACCATCGTTGCGTTTCATTTAATAAAACAATTAAAGGTCGTTCAACACGACAAATTGTCAAAGTTACAGGCCTGGTATTATTGAGCTGGTTCATAGACGACATGGCCACTGTAATCAAAATTAATGTAGAACTATGACTAGAAACATTTCCAGGTCAAATTGGTACACGGAAGTTATGACAGAAATTTCTTTTATATGAAACTGCAATTTTGTCTCATTTATCTCAACGTTCACCTGTTTAAGTACTCTAGATGCACAGGAAATATAACTCTGAACATAACATCCCTATTTTCAAATCATGCCAACGATCAAAAATCAAAGAAAATATTGACAAAAATAATAAAGACTGATTCATTTTCTCCGATGATCTTAAATATCACCATTTTGTGAAATGCGTGTTATCTAATCAAGTTTTCAAGAAAGTGTTTAGAGGAATGTTTTTGATCATTTCCCAGTTGTTGTTGTATGAAATTTTACTTCTTGACATATTGACTCTAAAGTAAAAGGTGAATAGCAAAGTGCATGTTCAGACTTAAAACCATATTTACTTGAACATCCATATCATGTTACCGTCCTACTGATTATAAGATACTCAAGAATTCTTCTGAGCTTTTAAAAATTTTGATTTGCGTGTCTGTATGTTATGTATATTGGTTGATTGAAACATACTTCATTACACAGGAAATACATCCAATTGGTGAAAGCAATGATTACGATTGAGAAACTTTTATAATATTTATCGTGACATTTTACTAATGAGCAATTGCATCTTTTTGGAATCAGTGGATAAAGAACGTTTGTATCGCGAAGTAATTTTTTGTCAATTTATATTAATTGGAAGAGCTGTTTTATTCACCTTGGTGTCGGAGTCTGTGTCAGACTTTTGTAAATGTTTTTCGCACTACCCCATATTTTGTCTTGGACCTTTTAGATGCTGAGTAAAAGCTTGGACTATTTGTGGTTGTTGTTGTTTTTTGTTGGGGGGGGGGTCTTCATCTCTGCTTCTGCGCAAGAAGATTTTGACAAAGTTATTCCACTTTCTTAATTTGAATTAAGTTATGTTCCTATTCCCTGTGTGATATTGCTTTGAAATAATTCAATATTTAAACATGTAATGGTAAAAGTTTGAATTAACAAATATCCGCAGCAGTGTTACTAGTGTCCAGGATTGTTGAGGACTTTTCGGAGGGTTTGGAAATCGTTGGTAGATTAAATTGTAAAATATATATAATATTGTGTTGGTAGCGAAAAGTCTAGCTATGCCCTTAATTAAATAGAGCCTGCAGCATTTTGACTTTTGCCGTTTTGGACTTTCTTTATGGATTCTTTTTTTTCTATTCATGCTATTTGAACTCAATATTTTTGGTTGAAGCTAACTTCAAAAGCAGGCTCCTATTCCGTAAAGCATCGTGTAGACAGTAGAAGAATTCATCGGAAAAACATTGTGAATCAGTTATTACATAACTGAAGAAAACATTAATATGAAAGTAAGGTATGGAACTTATGTATTTTTCGAAAAAGCCCATAAATCTGCAAGTTTTACAAAATGTATTTATATCAGATCATGAAGAAGCTACAGCTTAAGCCTTTACAGACAAATTTTTGAATCCTTCCTTGGACTCTACTAGTTTTGAGAAGTGAGTGTTAAGTTTCTTGCTTAAGCAAACAACAACTAAACTCTACAATCTATTACCTCTAATGAACAGTCACAATTCAAACAGATTTTTTTATTTACAATTTTAAGTTATGTTGTTGTTTTAATAGGGATCTTAACGTTAACCGCATATGATCTTCTCCGACTGCTGTAATTATAAGTAATCATCGCATCTTCACCATCATTATTCCACATATTTAACGGGATGTTTGATGAAATAAGAGCAGAAAATTATATAATAACTTATACCATCCATGCTTAAAAGTTTGCAAAATATGTCCTGTCCTGGCATGCCCTGTAAACATATTCATCCACCAGTAGTCATTTTGCAGTATCATCTAAGATTATTTTTTACAGCATTGTCTTTATCCAGTGGACGCCCTTCGACATGTATAATATTGATTGAACGCATGTCATGTAATTCTTTTTTTCTTTCTTTTTTTCATATTCGTGATTTGATTCTCCTTATATTCATGGGTATTAAAATAAAAAATGAAAATATTCATATTATTCATATATGTTCGTACATGTAGAACTGGAAATGGCACATCAATGTTTAAAAATTATTTTAAAATACGAACTTGTTTTTGCCGTAATACTTATATGAATCAGAAAAGATTATTGTTGCAATATAACTTGATTTGAACCACCCTTAAATCAGCACTTTACATTTACTTTGCTTGCTTTGAAAATGGCAATTTCAGTTTTTCTTTCCCCTACTGATGAGATATTTAGGCAACCATTTGCACTTCTAAATGTTAAGATTGCGTGACAATCTCGAATATATTTTAAAGTCAATATGGACTTAATTACGCAGGAAGTACATCGAATTGGCAATGGCACTGATTATAGGGTAAGAATATTTCGTAATTGTCGTGACATTTCATCCTTTTTTAAAATATTTGAAGACATAATGCTTTCAGTGTGTAATCAGAGAAATGTCCCTTCTGAACATTTCACTTAGTACCACGCATTTTTATAAAGTTACACGAAATGCTGCAATTAAATTGTTCAGTGTAATCCACTTTTTTATGATGTTAAGGTTTGACACATACTAATTATGTTTCCATGTTTTTTGCGCAAACAAAAAAAAAATCGACATAAAGTAGTAAGTGAACTAACCGTAATTGTTATAATACGTTATGTTGAAAATGTTTAGCTGTGTATGGAACTGTATGTGCTATTACCTCAAATAATTGGCTCCCTCACTGCATACTGTTGAATCAACCTTAGGATATGTGGCTGCTTTTTAAATTTGTCTTTTGACGTATTTTCTGTGATATGCAGGCTTCATAACCTCTGATCCCCTTTCAAAATTCTATTATATTTAGTTCCGCCCATTGTTTTCTCGTTTGAGGCACACGCATTTTTTACTTGGGGACCATATGCCGCTTTTCATGGAATGGCACTTACGTGTCACATTAAAGGTTCCATGATAACCGCAATATGAAAACATCTGCGGATGTTTCAAATTTCAAAATTGTACCAGTTCATGTTAAATGTTGAATTCTGCTTAAACCTTTGCCGGTTTCTGGCTTAAAGACAAACCCGTTTCGTCCATATTCCATATCCTTCCCAGATATTTTTCAAATTCATTCTCTTGCAAAACACCTGTCAAAGCTGATAAGTTTTGCATATTCTTTCTCTTGTCATGGCTGCGTGTCTGCCAGAGGTAGTTGCTTCCAATACACGTAAGCTGAAATCTGTATGCCTTAATTTGAATCCACGCCAAAAAATTTTCTGAGGCATCTGACAGCGCTGTAGAAAAAAACCTTGGTTTCCTTTGCGTAGTTTCCTACAAATCTTGTAAACCCAATGCCAAGATCGACCCATTTTCATAGCATGTTCAATGAGGTTCCTCTCCTCTTGGTAGGTTAAATTGTCTTTCCAACCTATTAAGATCCTTCTTGTACTTTTCCGGTGTACCTATCACTTACTGATGATTTGGTACGCCGTACTTTTTTGCGACATGGTCTCAGAACTGACATCAAGTAGAGCTCTTGACATTGTATCATCTCAATACTTTTTTACCAAATTTTAGTAAAAACATCTAAAAGAATATGAGAAAAAGTATGAAGACAGGTAGAAAGGTAAAGATAGAAAATACACTATTTAAAAAGAAAAGAAAAGTAACAATTGCAATTTTTCAAACTCTTTTTCCCTTAAAAGATCATCATCCGTTATTCCTGCAGACGTTTGATTTCCGGTATGTCCAACACATCAACTCTAGCAATCGTTCTTGCCAATAATAGGATACTTTTTATTCCCCCCAAAATCAATGTTCCAATTGAAACCCAACACTTTTTTTCCTAACATATAGCTTCATATAAGTAGTTCTCTAATGGTAATATAGATGTCAGTTATGAGTAGGTTGTCGAAAAATCATTCTTTCTCAAATAGTCTATTTCTGTCAATGTTTTGAAAATGGTAACCCAGTTTCTTGATTCGACTTCTCGAAGCCATATCTGGTTAACAATGTTCTCTGACATGATGTAAATGTAAAAAGAAGGTTAACTCAATCTTGTATCATCTAACGATATTATCGTACAAATGTTTTGATACTTATTTAGAGTACTAGTAAATACAGGACAGAACGAGTGTAAAGCACATACTGAATTTATTGAACGAGTTGCATAAAATTATATCATTTAAAACCTCTAGAGAGAGTAGAATTACTTAATTCGTTCTATAATAAGTCCTATAATTTTTAATACCTTTTACAGTATTGTTATTACATACCAAACAAAGAAGATTTTACAATTAAAGGGACTCCACTGAGGTTTAAAAGCCAAAAAACATAACATTTGAATTTCTTACATAAATGAGGTGGGACACTTTAGACAGTAATATATGCAAACTTAAGATAGTTAAGAAATATACTTTGAAAATCGTATTTATATGCTTTTCTTAGTCCGATTTGAGTGAAGTGTTTAAACGCTTTTCATTTTAGGTCATGTATTTACAATGTGAATAATTATTTTGGAAAAACGAAGTGCACGAATGATCTTAAATTTTGCACAAAGATTAGAGGTCTAAACCTACATCAAATGGTACATTTATATAGAAACAAATGTTCAGTCCCATCATATCAAAAAACTTCAGTGGAGTCCCTTTTTACAAAATCATTTTCATTACATTTTAGCATGCTTTACACTTTGTTAATGACGAGTTGTAAGCATGCTAGAATTATATTGCCTAAATTACGGACCTGTAAAAATTGCATAGTTACGTACGTGATAATATCATTATTATATGTTTTTATTATGTAACAGTTTGTTTAATACCTAATAACAATGATATTATACTTTTACAGTATAAACGTCACAAAATACTTATAGATAAATGAGTCCATCTTTTAAAAAGAATATTGCATTGATAATGTGAAATAATACATGTTTCAACCCATTACCAGATACGTTTACGACTTTTTAGGCCCCCAACACTTGTTTTTGTTTGAGAAATGTTTTAAAAAATGACCACTTTTTCGGTGCCGCCCATATCCATAAGATACATCAGGGGGTTGCCAGAAGTGTCCCCTTTAGGGGTTTGAATGGGGCGGCAGCCCACCTCATCGTCAAGAAACTTTTGAACTTGTAAGAGGCTAAAAATGAACCCAGGTCGATTATAAGGTAACGTGTAACCAACGCTGAAAAACCTTCGACTCTCTCAATCAATTGAAAAGTTGCAGCACTTTGAAATCCATTTTGATGGAAAAAATCAGAGACAAAATAGTGATTTTTGGCAAATTTGAGATGTCTCCTTGTTGCCATGGAACAGGAAATTTAAGACTGAGTTACAAAGGTAATGGTCCGGTCTACATTTCTGCTAAGTTTGATTAGTATTGAAGCAGTTTTTATAGTTTTATAGCAATTTGAACTTGTAACGGGAGACTTTTCAATGAAATCAGCCATTTTTTTTACAAAATGCTCATGTAGTAATTGGTAAACTTGTAATTGAAAATAAATCAAAAGAAGTATATAAAAAGAAATTTCAACCATCTTTAAATATCAAATGAACAAACTTATTAAAATTTATTCTGTATTAAATGATGGTTTAATAATGAGGTTACTTTGCCTTAACACTGCGTCCGACTTGAAGGCGAACGATCGTTGTATGAAAAAGTCAATAGTAGCTCTCTACAATTCACAGGTTGAAATTTCTTTTTAAACTCCCCGAAGGGAGAGCATATAGTCGCCACCTTGTTCGTCCCTTGTCTTGTCCGGAACATAACTTGAAAACCCTTGGAGATAAATTCTTTAAACTTCATACAGTGTTAGAGGGCATGGAGGGGGGTGCAGTGTCAAAGAACCATAACTTTATTTTGCCCGGTTTTTGAATTATCTCCCCTTTAAAAAATATTGTCCGGGACATTACTTTAAAACTATAAGAGATATAAACATGAAACTTTGTAGGTGAATAAATCTTAATGGGTGGATGTGCAATGCACAAGAACCATAACTCTATTTTGCCTGGTTTTTTAATTATCTCCCCTTTTAGAAGAATCTTGTCCGGGACATAACTCTAAAACTATAAGAGATATCAACATGAAAATTTGTAGGTAAATAGATCTCAATGGATAGATGTGCAGTGCTAAAGAACTATAACTCTATTTTTGCCTAATTTTGGAGTTATTGCCCTTTGATAATTTTAACACTTTGAACTTTGTCGGGAACATAACTCTTAATTTATAAGAGATATCAAGATGAAACATTGTAGGTAGATAGATCTCATTGAGTATAAGTGCAGTACAAACACCATAACTCTGTTTTGCCAAATTTGTGAATTATCTCCCCTTTTAAAAAATCTTGTCCGGGAAATAACTCTTTACAAGAGATATCAACATGAAACTTTGTAGGTAGATGGATCTTAATGGGTAGATGTGCAGTGCACAAGGACTTGAACTCGACCTTAAAAAATTTTGTAGTTATTGCCCTTTGTTCACTTTTACATTTTGAACGGACATAACTCGAAACCATAAGAGGTATCAACAAGAAACTTTGTAGGTTAATAGATCGCATTGGTAAGAAGTGCAGTGCAAAGAACAGTAACTGCTTTGCCTAATTTTGGAATTATTGCACTTTGAACTTTTCAATTTAGCTGCTAACAAACAAACAATAGGATTTGGACAAAATTGGTCGAATTCGACTGACTTTTTGAACTTTAATGAATTATTTTCTACATGGAATGATTGCCTATTTCTACTTTGGAAGGACAAAAATAAATTATGAAAGTTTTACCATAAGTTTTATGATATACATTTTTTAATTTATACAAAAATGTACATACCATTTTACCATCGTTGCGTTTAATTTAATAAAACAATTAAATTGTCAAAGTTGCAGGCTTGGTATTATTGAGCTGGTTCATAGACGACATGGCCACTGTAATATATTTAAACAGAATTCAGTATGTTATATAACATATCAAAATGATACAAAAAATGGCTGTATCAAAATTGATGTAGAACTATGACTAGAAACATTTCAAGGTCAAATTGGTACACGGAAGTTATGACAGAAATTTCTTTTATATGAAACTGCAATTTTTCTCCCTTTTATTTCAACGTTCACCTGTTTAAGTACTCTAGATACACAGGAAATATAACTCTGAACATAACATCTCTATTTTACAAATCATCCCAAGGATCAAAAATCAACGAAAATATTGACAAAAATAATAAATACTGATTGATTTTCTCCGAGGATCTTAAATATCACCATCTTATGAAATGCGTATTATCTAATAATGCTTTCAAGAAAGTGTCTAGAAGAATATTCTTGATCATTTCCCCGTTGTTTTAGTTGTATTATATTCTACTTCTTGACATATTGACTCTAAAGTAAAAGGTGAATAGCATAGTGCATGTTCAGACTTATAACCATATTAACTTGAACATCAATATCATGTTACCGTCCTACTGATTATAAGATACTCAAGAATTCTTCTGAGCTTTTAAATTTTTTGATTTGCGTGTCTGTGTGTTATGTATATTGGTTGATTGAAACATACTTCATTACACAGGAAATACATCGAAAAGGTGAAAGTAATGATTACGATTGAGAAACTTTTATAATATTTATCGTGACATTTTAATAATGAGCAATTGCATCTTTTTGGATACGTTTGTATCGCGAAGTAATTTTTTTGTCAATTTATATTAATTGGAAGAGCTATTTTATTCACCTTGATGTCGGAGTCTGTGTCAGACTTTTGTAAATGTTTTTCGCACTACCCCATATTTTGTCTTGGACCGTTTAGATGCTGCTTAAAAGCTTGGACTATTTGTGGCTGTTGTTGTTTTTTTGTTCGGGGGGGGGGGGTCTTCATCTCTGCTTCTGCGCAAGAAGATTTTGACAAAGTTATTCCACTTTCTTAATTTGAATTAAGATATGTTCCTATTTCCTGTGTGATATTGCTTTGAAATAATTCAATATTTAAACATGTAATGGTAAAAAGTTTGAATTATGAAATATCCGCAGCAGTGTTACTAGTGTCCAGGATTGTTGAGGACTTTTCGGAGGGTTTTGAAATTGTTAGTTGATTAAATTGTAATATATATATAATATTGTGTTGGTAGCGAAAAGTCTAGCTATGCCCTTAATTAAATAGAGCCTGCAGCATTTTGACTTTTGCCGTTTTGGACTTTCTTTATGGATTCTATTTTTTCTATTCATGCTATTTGAACTCAATATTTTTGGTTGAAGCTAACTTCAAAGGCAGGCTCCTATTCCGTAAAGCATCGTGTAGACAGTAGAAGAATTCATCGGAAAAACATTGTGAATTAGTTATTACATAACTGAAGAAAACCTTAATATGAAAGTAAGGTATCGAACTTATGTATTTTTCGAAATAGCCCAAAAATCTGCAAGTTTATACAAAATGTATATATATCAGATCATGTAGAAGCTACAGCTTAAGCCTTTACAAACAAATTTTTGAATCCTTCCTTGGACTCTACTAGTTTTGAGAAATGAGTGTGAAGTTTCTTGCTTAAGTAAACAACGACTAAACTCTACAATCTATTACCTCTAATGAACAGTCACAATTGAAACGGATTTTTTTATTTACAATTTTAAGGTATGTTTTTTTTTCTGGGGATCTTCAGAATTTTGTCTGCTCAACTGATACATGTTATTGTTGAACGAAGATTTCATTTAAGATGAAATTATTTAAATCATTTCCTAGGTATAAAAGTTGTATCTCTTGAACATCTTCATAAATTAACGTTAACCGCATATGATCTTCTCCGGCTGCTGTTATTATCAGTAATCATCGCATCTTCACCATCATTATTCCACACATTTAACATTTGAACATCTTAAAAGTAGTAGTTAGCACTTAAACTTAAAAGAATTCCGTCGCTGTCATTAGTGATCGTGTTCTACTTGTTACCTCGGGCAACCTTGAAAAAAGAAAATGATGGTGGGAACATATACTATATACTCGTACGGATTCTTGCAGCACAAATTTTGTCGTCTATTAGTGAGCACGTATGATATACTACTGCCGAACATGAACAGGCTCAATCAATCCGAGTCTGCAACATTTTCAATTTTGCCGTGTTGGGCTTTCTTTTGGGAATTTTGTTTTTCTCTATTTTATATTTGTATCATAGTTTGGGGACCTTTCTGTTGAAAATGTGTCAGAGTTAAATCGGATACATATACATGCACAGCGCGTTAACTGGAGTGCAGGTATTATTTACCCGCACTTCAGAGCATTGTAACACCGCAAAAAGTCCGTACCGCAAAACGTACTAATATGGACGTTTTGCGGCGCATATCTTCCACATTTTTCTGACGTACATTTTGCGGCACTGACGTACATTTTGCGGCAAAAAGGCATGATCCTGCCGCATAACGTCCATATTCTAAAGTTTATATAATTTTCGTTAATTCTGACCAGTTATTATCAGGTGTTATTTTGTGTTAATTTTAACTCACTTGAGTATGCAAGTCTGTCCGTCCAAATTTAGCTTGTTACCACTTTAGCATCCACATACCCTAAGCAATATGTCTAGAGTTATCTACCCTTGAATTACAATATGTGTTATACAGTATTTCACATTGATACCCAAGGATTCCATTTCCTCTTCAATCTCAGAATATCTGTGACAATAAAAAATCAAAAAAAAAAAAAAAAAAAAAAAAAAAAGACAACAACAAAAAAACGCAATATATTTTCACATTGTTACTTTCATTTTTTTGCTTTCATTTTTCTCTCCATTCTTAATTTTATATTTAGAATATGTTTAACAATAAGGTCTCGATCAAGGTCAATTATGAGCTAAATCCACTGAATATGTCAAGAGTTATTGTTATTTATTTCCCTTTGAATAATAAAAATAAAGACATATTGTAAAGTCAAATTATTGAATTGGTATACAACTGCCATTTCTTTGTTATCTATGATCAGATGTCATTCATACATTTATTGAAGGCTCGGTTTCATAGAGCATGTTCATTGACGGTACTGGAAAGTGCTAATAATAATGTTTTTTATGCTTCCTCAAGTTCCAATATATTTTATGGTGACAGGGTTTTACAAATACACCTCACATTCTGTCACCATAGTAATGAAGACAATAATATATTATTCCTTCATCAAATCAATAAAAAAAATTTGAAAATAACTTAAACTGTTATTATGTCCAAACATTGTTTTAAATTGTTGTTTACTACTTAATTTTCAACACCTATACGTGATGGAATCAATAATACCGAAGGACCAGAAAAATATAACAACTCTGAAATGACGACATTATTTTGCTTGAAATATGACTTTAAATATTTTTTTGTTATAATCGGTATTCAAATAATTAAAATCAGACATTAAGATATATTTAAAATATTTAATGAATAACTTCAACGGGATGTTTGATGAAATCAGAGCATTAACCTATATCATTCATGCTTAAATGTCTGCAAAAGATGTCTTGTTCTCGCATTCCCTGTAAACATATTCCTCCACCAGTAGTCATTTTGCAGTATCATCTAAGATTTTTTTTTTATCAAAACTGTAATTTAAAGTATTGTCTAAATCCAGTGAACGCCCTCCACCATGTATAATATTGATTGAACGCATGTCATGTAATTCTTTTTTTTTTTTATGCTCCCCGAAAAATTTCGGGGGAGCATATAGTCGGCGCCTTGTCCGTCCGTCCGTCTGTCCGTCCGTTGTCTTGTCCGGAGCATAACTTGAAAACCCTTGGAGATCATTTGTTGAAACTTCATACAGTGGTAGAGGGCATCGAGGGGGAGTGCAGTGTCAAAGAACCATAACTCTTTTTTGCCCGGTTTTTGAATTATCTCCCCTTATAGAAAAATCTTGTCCTGGGCATAACTCTAAAACTATAAGAGATATCAACAAGAAACTTTGTAGGTGAATAGATCTCAATGGGTAGATGTGCAGTGCATCAGAAACAATAACTCTTTTTGTCCTAATTTTTCGAGTTATTGCCCTTTGTTTATTTTAATACTTTGAACTTTGTCCAGAACTTGAAAACCTTGGAGATAATTTGTTGAAACTTCATACAGTGGTAGAGGGCATTGAGGGGGAGTGCAGTGTCAAAGAACCATAACTCTATTTGCCCGGTTTTTTGAATTATCTCCCCCTTGTAGAAAAATCTTGTCCGGGGCATAACTCTAAAACTATAAGAGGTATCAACATGAAACTTTGTAGGTGAATAGATCTCAATGGATAGATGTGCACTGCAAAAAAACATAACTCTGTTAAGCCTTATTTTTGAATAATCTCCCTTGTAGAAAAATCTTGATCCAGGACATAGCTGTAAAACTATAAGAGATATCAACATGAAACTTTGTAGGTAGATAAATCTCAATGGGTAGATGTGCAGTGCACAAGAATCATAACTCTACCTTGCTTAATTCTGGAGTTATTGCCCTTTGTTTATTTTTACTTTTTGAATTGTCCATGACATAACTCGGAAATCATAAGAGATATCATCAAGAAACTTTGTAGGTTGATAGATCACATTGATTAGAAGTGCAGTGCAAAGAACTGTAACAGCCTTGCCTAATTTTGGAATTATTGCACTTTGAACTTTTTCCACGGACATAACTCTGAAACTACAAGAGGTGTACTTTCCTGTGTCCAAAACCTATTCGGGGAGCATCACCCGGCTCAAACCGGGCTCTTGTTTTCATATTCGTGATTTGATTCTCCGTATTTACATTGGTATTAAAATAAAAAATAAAATTATTCATATTATTCATATATGTTCATAATGTAGTACTGGCAATGGCATATCAATGCATAAAAAATATTTTTTAAATACAAACTTGTTTTTGCCGTTATACTTACTATATGAATCAGAAAAGATTATTGTTGCAATATAACTTGATTTGAAACACCCTTATATCAGCACCTTACATGTACCTTGCTTGCTTTGAAAATGGCAATTTCAGTTTTTCTATCCCCTACTGATGAGATATTTAGGCAACCATTTGTACTTCTAAATGTTAAGATTGCGTGACAATCTCGAATATATTTTAAAGTCAATATGGACGTAATTACGCAGGAAGTACATCAAATTGGCAAAAGCACTGATTATAGGGTAAGAATATTTCGTAATTGTCGTGACATTTCATCCTTTTTTAAAATCTTTGAAGACATAATGCTTTCAGTTAGTGATCAGAGAAATGTCCCTTCTGAACAATACATTTACCACGCATTTCTATAAAGTTATACGAAAATTCTGAAGTTAAATTGTTCAGTGTAATAAACATTTTATGATGTTTAGGTTTGACACTTACTTTTTATTTTTCAATGTTTTTTTGCGCAAACGTTAAAATCGACATCATAGTGATGCGAAATAACGGTTATTTTTATAATACGTTATTATGTTGAAAAATGCTTAGCTGTGTATGGAACTGTATGACTGTGCTATAACCTTAAATAACTGGCGTAGGATAATCTGTGCTAACCGAAATATAAAAACAAATGAGTGGGTTTTGCGACCAGCATGCATCCAGACCAGCCTGCGCATCCGCGCAGTCTGATCGGGATCCATGCTGTTTGCTGTCAGTTTCACCGCTTGTAATAGAGTTGGTAAGCGAACAGCATGGATCCTGATCAGACTGCGCGGATGCGCAGGCTGGTCTGGATCCATGCTGATCGCAAACCCACTATGTTGGTTTTGCCGTGACGCGACTCAAGTATTTATAAGATAGGGCAGCAACAATGGACCATCAGGAAGGAGCCTAGCATGACTCCAAACAAACACCGGACAAGGAAAGTCTAGCAAAACTGATTAACTCTTAAGATTTGGACAAGCGTCCGTTATATTTAAGCCGCTTTGTATGAAATTACAGTTAGATAGCAATTTAAATAGTTAGTTTGATATATAAGATGCGTTTATTGTTATACGATGTGCCAAAACTAAAATTTGAAAATTTAGTTAATCAAAAAACAAAATTCTATTAACCTCTATGTGATAAATTATGTGAACGCAAATGCTTTTTGTTGAATATTCTATTTTAATTTTTTGTATTGTTTTTCATGATATTTAATTTAACGTTTTGAATGCATTTAAGTAGAAGTGCTCTTCTCAAGCAGTATCAAATTACTCGCTTTTTATTAAAAATATCGGCAAAAGAACAACAATCATTCGTCTCTCCGGAAAAATTAAACAATAAAATTGTTTTATAGATTTGAATGGAACACAGCACGCGACATCAATATCTTAATTTCTCTTTTTAAGTTACATTTTTTACACCAAATGCCTTAGAGAAAAATGAAAACGTGTTTAGCTTTTTATTCCTCGAAATATTAAACCTAAATTTAGGGTCTCTGGCTTAGCTGTATACGAAGAGCTTCGGACTCGTAATAGTTGCTGATTCGATCTTCGGTCGAGGCGAAAGTGCTCCGTGACATTTAACCTCGAATATTATTGAGTCCTAAAGTCGTTTGTGTCTCTCAACGATGAATCAGAAATGAAAGTTATGTATTCAACTGGTTACTTATCCTGAAAAAGGGTGTATGGTACAATATGGTAACTGCCCGCCGAGATACGACCAAAACTATATTTAATTCGGCGTATCAATCCAGACAAATACAAACATAAAAAACCTAATTCTATGGTGGCTGATTTGTGCCATGCGTGTTTTCGCCCCACGACCCCGCCAAGCAAAAAGTGGAGAATTAACATGTTAAAATTGCGGAGTGCGGAGCGATAAACCGCTTTTTAGCGAGGGCGCGGGGCGAATTGTAATAGATAAAACTTCGCGGAGCGAGAGATAAGAAATAACTCGACGGGGGCGCGGAACGAAAATATGCCAATAAGCGGGCGCAGTTAAATAAATAAAACTTCGCCCTGCGCTTCCGCTAACTAGCGTTTTTTCGACACGCGACCTCCGCCAAGCGCAAAGGCGAAAACACGAATGGCACAAATCAGCCACTATACAGATTCATTATCATTAATAATAGAATAATTATTGTGTATTAGGATATTAATTGTGTGATGCGTTTAATCGATTTTCTGTGCCGATAAGGTTCAAGGTTTTATTTTTAGATAACGATTATTAAATTTGAAATATTCTCTATTACACAAATACAGATAAAATATAAATAAAACGTTTGATAACGTTTGTAATCATAACCATGATATATTATAATTATATGAGACAGCTTTGTCAAATCTTTCTGCAATATGAATCGTCTACATATAATGTTTTGCTGCACTTAACATCGTTCAGTACAAATATGCTGTTGGACAAAAAGCAAAGCATAAATAAACATGTTTCTTTAATAAATATAATAATTAAATGCGTTACGAACGTTTTTAAACGTAAAAATAAACCTTTTCTTATTTTTTCTGATATAGCTCTATTACATATCGGAGATGTATACAATTACTCTGAAGCCACTAAGTTTGAACAGCTTCAAATCTTAGCTCGAAAATCAGTATCATTAAACATGTGTTTTTCATAGACATTCTTGTCAATTAATTTAAATCAAATCATTTTTGTATACCAGAAATATGTCAACAAGATACAGAAGCCTACACCACTTTCTACCGTTTTATCAGGTTACGGACATATACTGTTAAACGACGGAACGGACGGCAAATCTCAATGTAAAAAACATGACAATAGGATGATGCATGAAAATATAACAAATGAAAAAAAATGGAAAAACAATAACAACAACGTGTTTTATTTTACAACGTTTTTATTGTTTAATCTAATCACTAGATATGATGTTGTACTTACACGATGTATGTGATGACACAAATAACAGTTAAAACAGTGATAAAATATACATTTTCGGAGAAGTGGTCAGCGATACTCTACATAAGTAAGGAAAGACTATCTCAAACAAATACAAAACAATTTGAGCCGCGTCATGACAAAACTAACATAGTGCGTTTGCGACCAGCATGGATTCAGACCAGCCTGCGCATCCAACTCTATTTCAAGTAGAGAAACTTATAGCGAACAGCATGGATCGTGATCGGACTGCGCGGATGCGCAGACTGGTCTGGATCCATGCTGGTCGCAAACGCATTATGTTTGTTTTGTCGAGACGCGGCTCAAATTTAGATGATATGCACATCTAGGCAACAAGACTATATCACCAGGAATTCATAATACTAAGAAATATAACCACCACTATATTACACATAGTTTCTCATGATGTCATGTACTCATATATGATATATAATGTATGATATATAAACAAAATTATTCAAAATAGCAGCACAAAATATTTATAACATTTGAGGCTTCGTTCATATTAACACCATCGCCAGTGCAACGAACCTGCAAAAAGCAAAATTGTACATAATTTGAAATTAAATATCAATATTGCTAAAGTATTGCACATTCAGCAAAGTGTAGTGTATCACAATTTATCCACTTATCTACAAAAATAAATATCACTTCATAAGTATTTAACAAGAAAATAAAATGATGCAAACAAATCTTAAGATCTTTTGGCAAATGCTTACCAGTCATTTTCTGTTTGTTTGCTTTTTTAAAAATGTTTCAACATACAAAAGTCCTTTTTATTACCAATTAAATTTCTATTCAGTTAACATTTAAATTAATGATATCATATTAATGATATCATATTAAGAACAGAATAGGCCAGAAAATACATTCGGACGAGATATAAACTCTTGTAAGCAAAATGTCTTTACTATCACTTTCACTTTCATGTGCCGCGTCACGACAAAACCAACATAGTGCGTTTGCGACCAGCATGGATCCAGACCAGCCTGTGCATCCGCGCAGTCTGATCAGGATCCATGCTGTTCGCTTACCAACTCTATTACAAGTAGAGAAACTGATCAGCATGGATCCTGATCAGACTGCGCGAATGCGCAGGCTGGTCTGGATCCATGCTGGTCGCAAACGCACTATGTTGGTTTTTTGTCGTGACGAGGCTCATATGTGTTTACTATGAACTTAAGCTTGAAGGGTACCTTTAATAGAGTATGTATTTTAAATATTAAAACCACACATAATATGGTAATATTTCCTACGGGATTTTTTGCTTTGTTTTTGTTATAACATTAATAGCTACAAGAAAGAAGGTAAAACAAAATCCGTTGAAAAAATGAATCGTTTACAAACGCTTTACTTACAAAAAATATATTTAAGACAATTATTGAAATATTACAGAATATGACTTATTTGCTGTTCAGTCTCAACATAAAATAATCAAACATTAAATTAATATAACTTAAGTATATAAAAATACAGAACCAATTTGCATAATCTAACGTATTATGCTAGTATTACATTTAAACAGCCCCAATTCAATACACACATGACAAGGTGATGTTTAAGCAATAATAGAATAAATCGGTTATATAAAAAGATAATGTTTTGGGCTTTTAAATCTTTTACTGAATTATTTAAATATACAAACTTATGTTTCTTACTTTTTCCTCAAATTTCAAGTATTGTATCGAAATTTACGAATGTTCTGGGCAATCAATTACACTGTTTTGTATTTAATAAGTGTAAATTAAATGTATTTTTAAAATTGGGTTGGGATTTTTAAAAAAGCCTCATTCCGCGGCCAAATCCTTTTTTTTAAAATTTTTTTCAAAATAATTTAATCTAAAAAAGGAAACACGTGATCACAACACGACAAAAAAGCTAATACACGAGCATGATACTGTGCAAAGAAAGACTGTATGGGAGTAACAGATGTATTTGTAACGTGTTGTTATTATATAACACGTGTTGTTATTATATAACACTACGTCGTGTTGTTATTATATAACATGTGTTGTTATTATATAACACTACGTCGTGTTGTTATTATATAACACATGTTGTGTATATAACACGTGTTGTTATTATATAACACTACGTCGTGTTGTTATTATATAACACGTGTTGTTATTATATAACACGTGTTGTTATTATATAACACGACGTCGTGTTGTTATTATATAACACGTGTTGTTATGATATAACAACTCTGTCAGACTGATTTGAAAATGATAATTGTTTACCGGTAGTTTCTTTTTAACAATATCAATGTAATTTTTATGCAGAAAATTGTAATTCGAGATCTAAACATGAACTAATATATTATAATTCAAATATATTAACAAATACCACATTTTCATCTATTAGAATAACACAAACATGTATGTAAAACTAAATTTATAAAGTGACATTTTGCTAATGCGAGTGTAAATGTTGAGTGCAAGGGTTAATGTCAAAATTACTTTACATTTTGCCTTAATTGTTTTAAAATAATAATTTTTTACTATGCAAAAATATCGCAGGTGACCACGGACATTGTCTAGTATGAACTGGGCACATCAATTTTTCCAAAGAGTGGTCCGTATTTTTTATATATATTCTATCTTAAACTTTGATTCCATATATCATTTGAGCCGCGTCATGACAAAACAAAAATAGTGCGTTTGCGAACCAGACAAT